>NC_054498.1:4986502-4999002 GCF_017639515.1 Carcharodon carcharias
ACCCCCCCCTCGTAACCCCCAACCCCAACCCCCCATAACCCCCAACCCCACCCCCCCATAACCCCAACCCCACCCCCCCATAACCCCCAACCCCGCCCCCACCATAACCCCCAACCCCACCCCCCTCATAACCCCCAACCCCACCCCCCCTCATAACCCCAACCCCACCCCCTCATAACCCCCAACCCCACCCCCTCATAACCCCCAACCTCACCCCCCCTCATAACCCCCAACGCCACCCCCTCATAACCCCCAACCCCACCCCCTCATAACCCCCAACCCCACCCCCCTCATAACCCCCAACTCCACCCCACCATAACCCCCAACCCCACCCCCTCATAACCCCCAACCCCCACCCCCCTCATAACCCCCAACCCCACCCCCCCCATAACCCCCAACCCCACCCCCCTCATAACCCTCGACCCCACCCCCTCATAATCCCCAACCCCACCCTGTTCATAACCCCCAAGCCCACCCCCCTCATAACTTAAACTCGGTGTCTATTGGGATCATTTCTGCACCTTTCACACGTTTACTGACCCACTCCACACAAGCTGGGGCTGGTAAAGATGACCATGAAACTGTTGGTCATCTCATTCTATCCCAGGGTCAAAGTTTTTATAAAACTTAAAGCTTGGTGTCAACTATTCAGACAGCTGACAGTACATTTGAATTCTAAAAACCCATAAATATACAAAACAAGTTGACAAATTGTTTTATTTGCATAGAATTTCATAGAATCAACAGCATAGAATTAGGCATTCAGCCCATCTACTCCATTGGTGTTTAAACTCCATACAAGTCTCCTCCCATTCTATCTCCCTCATCTCAGCCTTTCAGCACATCTTTCTATTCCCTTTTCTCTCACGTTCTCATCTAGTTTCCTTTTGGAAGCATCTAAGATTTTTGCCTGAAGCACTTCCTATAAGAGTCAGTTCCACATTCTCAGAAATATCTCCTTATTTCCCTGTTGGTTTTATTGGTAACTGCCTGGTGTTTATGGCTGCTGGTTTTGGATTCTCCCATAAGTAGAAACATTCTCTCTGCATCTATCCTTTCCAACTCGTTGATCATTTTAAAGCCCATCAGGTCACCTCTTAGTCTCTAAAGAAATAAATTCCCGAACCTGTTTGATCTTTGTCTATTGCTGTAATCTCTCAGTTCTGGTAGTCTCCTTGTAAATCTTTCTTGCACTTTCTCTAGTGTTTCTACATTCCTTTTATAATATGAAGAACAGAATGGCACTCGGTACTGTGAGTGTGCCCTGACCAGGGCCCTATCTAAGTTTAATATCACTTCAATACTTTTGAATTCTGTACCTCTATAAATAAATCCCAGTGCTGTGTTCACATTTTTAATCATTTTGGTGACCTGCGATGCTGCCTTGAAAGATTTGTTCACCTGTCTCCCTTGGTCCCTTCCTTCCACCCTTCCCTGTCTTGTCTGTCAATCGCCTTCCCCACTCGCTGAGGGCAGGGCAAATATGCACAGTAAGAAACTTCAATGAACGTTGTGGGAGATCTCGCCCTGATTCCCGAAGCAAATTCCAAGAGACTGTGGGTACCCACACTCTTTCACGGCATCGGCATTGACCTCGTCTGTGTCCCATCTCTGACTGGCTCAGTGAGAGCTAATGCCCCCTTTCACTTTTAGCCATAGCCTCTCAAAGGGACTCGAGGCAGAAACACCAGAGAATTGGAGAGCAGTGGGGCACAGGGATGGGGTGGGGGGGTGGGGAGGGGGGGTTGGTGGTGGTGGTGGTTGGGCTGGGGGGAGTGGTTATGGTTGAGGCACTAGGTGCATCACTGAATGTTGCCTGTTCTTCATTCCTAGACATCCCCTCACAAACCCCTGTTCAGGGGAGCAGAGGCAGTACAAGGTGTGTGCTGTTGAGGTAAGATTGTCCAACAACATGCTGGAAAGTTCTACCAAGTGACATTCTTCATTCCAAGTCACAGATACCTTTTCTAATGATACAAGTGACACGGAGTCTTCACAATAGAAGGGTTTGGTAGTGTAGTGGTTACATTACTCGCTAGTAAACCAAAGGCTTCGATAAGTATTCCTGAGCATTAGTTCAAATCCCACCCCCTCATAACCCCCAACCCCGCCCCCTCATAACCCCCAACCCCGCCCCCCCTCATAACCCCCAACCCCGCCCCCCCTCATAATCCCCAACCCTGCCCCCCCTCATAACCCCCAACCCCGCCCCCCCCATAACCCCCAACCCCGCCTCCCTCATAACCTCCAACCCCACCTCCACTCATAACCCCCAACCCCGCCCCCCTCATAACACCCAACCCCGCCCCCCTCATAATCCCCAACCCTGCCCCCCCTCATAATCCCCAACCCCGCCCCCCTCATAACCCCCAACCCCGTCCCCCTCATAACCCCCAACCCCGTCCCCCATAACCCTCAACCCCGCCCCCATAACCCTCAACCCCGCCCCCCCTCATAACCCCCAACCCCACCCCCCTCATAACCCCCAACCCCACCTCACTCATGCAGTTTGAGGACTTGGATTCAGTTTAACATAAAACCTGGAAATAAATTGCAGGCATCAGCCATCGGAAATCCTGTTGGTTCACAAATTGACCACTCAGGGCCCTACGTGTGACCCTAGTTCCACATCAATCCAACTTCCCTCTAAAGTGGCTGCTCATTGGTATGGAAATTACACCACCTTTCCAATTAAGTCTGGGCAATAAATGCCGGCAGCCCCCGAATGGGGTATAATAACCTAACTGAGGTGTACAAAATTATGAGTGGGGTAGACAGGAAAGACCTGTTTTCCCCTAGCCAAGCGGTCAATTACCAGGGGGCACAGATTTTAGGTGATTGGTAGAAGGATTAGAGGGGACATGAGGAAAAACTTTTTCACCCAGAGGGTGGTGAGTGTCTGGAATTCGCTGCTTAAATCTGAGGTTGAGGCTGAAATGCTCGACTCTGTATGTGAAGTTCTGTAACCTGCAGGGCTATAGACCAGGGGCTGGAAAGTGGGATTAAAATGAGCGGCTCGTTTCCTTTTCATCTTTTTCTGGCTGGCACAGATGTGATGGGCTGAATGGCCTCTTTCTGCGCCGTAGCTTTTCTCTAGTTCTCTGGAGTGGGATAGTGGCCTGATGGGCTTTACTCTAGCCTGTGGACTTGTGTTTGGCCTTCAAACTCCCCCAGATGGTAACTTGTCTCTGGCCTGCTTCAGATGCTGGGCTAAGGCAATGCAGAGTAACCCCATTGAGGTTTCTAAGTGATATCGGGCTTCCTGCTGAGTTAATATGGGGGCTGTGGGATTCTCAAGCTTCGTCTCTGTCTTTCCTCAGGATTGTCTGTCGGGAGCAGTGGATTTCCGACAGCTCCAGTGTGCGGCCTACAACCACCGCCCGATCCTGCAGATGCGTGCCGCTCGCTTTGAGTGGGTCCCTTTTTACGGAGGTGAGAGTTTCCCCATGTTTGCAGCTCCCCCCACCCCTCCCACTCCTGTCCCAAAGATCCACACTCAGGTGCAGTTGTCGATGCATCAGCACCGTACCTTCTCCCCCCATCGCAACCTTCCCCCCCTCAACAACATCCACCAGTCTGGATAGTGAGCGTCAGCAGGCTGTGCGACTGTGGAAGGCCTCCTGCTGGATAATGATCAGCCACATGAACTCAGTATCACAGTGGATGAGTTTCAAAGGGATCTGGGTGTCCTAGTGCATGAATCTCAAAAGGTTAGTATACAGGTACAGCAGGTTATTAGGAAAACTAATAGAATGTTATCACTTATTATGAGGGGAATTGATTACAAAAGCAGGGAGGTTATGTGCGGGGCATTGGTGAGACTGCTTCTGGAGTATTGTGTACAGTACTGCTCTCCTTATTTAAGGAAAGATGCAGTTCAGAGAAGGTTTACTAGACCAGTACCTGGAATGGGCGGGTTATCTTACAAGGAGAGGTTGGACAGGTTAGGCTTGTACCCGCTGGAGTTTAGAAGAGTAAGAGGTGAATTGATTGAAACCTTTAAGATCCTGAGGGGACTTGACAGGGCGGATGTGGAGAGAATGTTTCCTCTTGTGGGAGAATCTAGAATGTCACTGTTTGAAAATAAGGGGTGGCTCATTTAGGACAGAGATGAGGAGAATTTTTTTTCTCTCGGAGTGTTGTGAGTCTTTGGAACTCTCTTCCTCAAAAAGGGTTGGAAGCAGAGTCTTTGAATATTTTTAAGGCAGAGCTAGATAGATTCTTGATTAACAAGGGGGTGAAAGGTTATCGGGGGCAGGCAGGAGGTTACAATCGGATCAGCCATGATCTTATTGAATGGCGGAACAGCTTTGAAGGGCTGAGTGGCCTACTCCTGCTCCTTGTATTTATGTCCATTTATTCACATAAAAGAATCCAAAGATTGCTGAACATATTGAATAAATGATTCTATATTTTATTTGAACATCTGGTAGCTAGATCTTGTGTAGAAATTAAACCTAAAGAAAGATAGGCTTGCATTTATATAGCACCTTTCACAACCTCAGGATGTCCAAAAGTGCTTTACAGCCAATAAGGTATTTTTTGAAGTGTCGTCACTGTTGTAATGCAGGAAATGTAGCAGCCAATTTGTGCACAGAAAGCTCCCACAAACAGCAATGTGATAAGGACTCGATAATCATTTGTGTGATGTTGATTATGGCTGCAGGACAATGGGACAATGCTCACCTTCGAAATATTGCCATGGGATCTTTCGCATCCACTTGAGATGACAGACAAGACCATGGTTTAACATCTCATCTGGAAGACAGAGCCTCTGACTATGCAGCAATTTCTCAGTACTGCACTGGGAGCCTTGGCCTAGATTTTGTGCTGAAGTTTCTGCAGTTTGGCTATGATTGATATGTCAGTGGCCACTTCTGGAAGATGAACAGGGTGTTCTCCTCAGTAACTCCACCAATATTCTCCTCAGTAACTCCACCAATATTCTCCTCAGTAACTCCACCAATATTCTCCTCAGTAACCCCACCAATATTCTCCTCAGTAACTCCACCAATATTCTCCTCAGTAACTCCACCAATATTCTCCTCAGTAACCCCACCAATATTCTCCTCAATAACCCCACCAACATTCTTCTCAGTAACCCCACCAACATTCTCCTCAGTAACCCCACCAATATTCCTCCTCCAACTGACATCACTAAGAGCGGATTAATGGCTACACCTCTCCAGTTGAAGTTTATGGGGTCTTAAAAACAAAAAAAACTGCAGATGCTGGAAATCCAAAACAAAAACAGAATTACCTGGAAAAACTCAGCAGGTCTGGCAGCATCGGCGGAGAAGAAAGAGTTGACGTTTCGAGTCCTCATGACCCTTCGACAGAACTTGAGTGAGTCCAAGAAAAAGTTGAAATATAAGCTGGTTTAAGGTGTGTGGTGGGGCGGTGGCGGGGGGGGTGGGGGGGCGGGGGGCGGGGGGGGGGGGTGGTTGGGGAGATAGAGAGAGAGAGAGAGAGAAGTGGAGGGGGGGGTGTGTGGTTGTAGGGACAAACAAGCAGTGATAGAAGCAGATCATCAAAAGATGTCACAAACAACAGAACAAAAGAACACATAGGTGTTAAAGTTGGTGATATTATCTAAACGAATGTGCTAATTAAGAATGGATGGTAGGGCACTCAAGGTATAGCTCTAGTGGGGCTGGGGGGAGCATAAAAGATTTTAAAATATTTAAAAATAATGGAAATAGGTGGGAAAAGAAAAATCTATATAATTTATTGGAAAAAACAAAAGGAAGGGGGAAGAAACAGAAAGGGGGTGGGGATGGAGGAGGGAGTTCAAGACCTAAAGTCAAGACCTAAACAACTTTAGGTCGTGAGCTCCCTCCCCCATCCCCACCCCCTTTCTGTTTCCCCCTTCCTTTTGTTTTTTCCAATAAATTATATAGATTTTTCTTTTCCCACCTATTTCCATTATTTTTAAATATTTTAAAATCTTTTATGCTCCCCCCAGCCCCACTAGAGCTATACCTTGAGTGCCCTACCATCCATTCTTAATTAGCACATTCGTTTAGATAATATCACCAACTTTAACACCTATGTGTTCTTTTGTTCTGTTGTTTGTGACATCTTTTGATGATCTGCTTCTATCACTGCTTGTTTGTCCCTACAACCACATCCCCCCCTCCACTTCTCTCTCTCTCTCTTTCTCTCCCCCCCCCCAACCGCCACCACACACCTTAAACCAGCTTATATTTCAACTCTTTCTTGGACTCACTCAAGTTCTGTCGAAGGGTCATGAGGACTCGAAACGTCAACTCTTTTCTTCTCCGCTGATGCTGCCAGACCTGCTGAGTTTTTCCAGGTAATTCTGTTTTTGTTTGTGGGGTATTGCTGTGCATAAAATTGGTTCCAGTGTTTTCCCAGATAACATCGACTGCAATTCAAAAACATGTAATTAAGCTAATGTGAAGCATTTTGGAATGTGATAAGCACCAACATCTCCCTTACTGGTTCTGGAATTGACAAGTATTTTATCTTTCCCTATTAATGCTGAACAGAGTCTGTAATACACTAGAACTCGTGTGTGAGAGATCCAGGTTAACACCAGGGGTCTCATCTTGTAACCACCGATCCCACACCCAGGACTTGCCCACAGAATTCGGAGATCTGTGAGTTGTGTAGTGGAAACTGCGGAGGGGCAGTGGGTGGGCAGAAATGGAGCGACGGACATCTATCAACTTCCACAGGGACCTGGGAACACTGAGTCCTTGATTCCTGCCAAGGCAAAGCAGGAAGAGAATCTCACGGCCCTAATGCCAAAGTCAAGTATTTTCATCACTGGGACTAGGAGTCAGGCAGGCAGCAGAATGAGATTAATTTCAGTGTATAAAACTCTGCTTAATAACTCATTCTCGCTCTTGCATGTCTGTGTGTATGTGTGTGTGTCTGTGTGTGCTGTCTCACTCACTGCCTGTTTCTCTGTAATTCTCTCTATTCTTGCTACATCACTTTTTGTCTGTGCCTCTTTCTGACTCTGCCTTTTTCTCTGTCCCCTTTTTTACTTTTTCTCTGTCTCTGATCACTGTGACCATTTCCCACATTCTATTTCTAGTCTTTCCCTCTATTTCTCTCTCTCTCTCTCTCTGACTCACTAGTTTATTTTCTCCTGCTCTCTGCCTCTTTGAATTCTTCTGGCTGACCATGTCTCTCCCTCGGCTTGTTTGTTTGCTCTGCCTGTATCTGTCTCCCTCTGCTTGTATCTGTCTCCCTCTGCCTGTACCAGGCTCCCTCTGCCTGTATCTGTCTCCCTCTGCCAGTATCAGTCTCCCTCTGCCTGTATCTGTCTCCCTCTGTCTGCTTCGGTCTCTTCCCCTGCCAGTTAAATCTCGCTACTGCAGTTACCTTGAGAATTATTGACTGTTTTGCTGCATTGAAGTTGCCAGTTTAGTTTGACCTTTGACTGGCTTCAGTCAGTTCCATGAAGATTCTCCCTGTGAGTGAAACGTTCTTAATGAAATATGAACCTAATATATTCTCTGTTTAAATGATGTACATCATCATCCAGCATTTTTTGTTTTTGTTGAAGTTGCATGAACTCTTTGACCTTTGACAGTGATTCGTAAATAGAAAAATGTTCACTTTGATCAAAATTACACTCAAAGGAAGGATATCGAGCTCCTCCCACACTTGGCATTGTGGCTGTTTTAAGCTATTGTTTTTATTAAGAATCAGCTTGGGGTCTCCTTTGGATTAAGCTGTCCATTCTGCTCTAACTCCTTTATCTCTACCTCACAAGATTCCCACCCCCAGTCAAACCACAGGAAATACTCCTAGTTTTCTCAATCACATCCCTGTCTCCCTGTCGGGATTCACCAGTAACGGTCTCACCTCTGTGAGTGTCAGAAGGCCGTAGGTTCCGGTCTGCCCTCCAGAGACTTGAGCACATAATCCAGGCTGACACTCCAGTGCCGCACTGAGGGAGTGCTGCACTGTCACTTTCGAATGAGGCATTAAACGATGCCTCATTCCCTCCCCCTCGACCCACCCCGGCCAGTTGGAAGGAAGAGACCTGGCGGCCACTACCTTGAAGAAGAACAGGGGGAGTTATACCCAGTGTCCAGTTGAATATTAATCCCCCAACCAACATCAGGAAAATGAGAACACAAAGGGCAGAATTTTACTCTGATCGAGCGGGTTCGTGCCTGGGTGAGACGCCGTTGGGCGAGTGTCCTGATGTCATCCCGCGCTCGGGCCATATTTCGCTCGGCGGGCGGGCACAAAAGTCAGAAGCGTGCCTGCCGACAATTAAGAGGGCCAGTTAAGCCCATTAAGGGCACGATTGTCTCCGATTTTCTGTGGCCTGGCCCACCTTACGGTCAGCGGGTGGGTGAATCGGCCAAGGCAGCCTTTGCATTTTTCATGAAACCCCATCCAAGGGCAGGGTGAGGTTTCCGTTATTAAGTGAAAGAAAAATAAGGATTGATCGCAGTCGACGGTTGGTTCCCCGGCCAATCCTGGACTCGTCGACCGCGCTCGCCCACCGACCTTAAAAAATTCTGCCCACCATCTTTAGCTCAGTTTATGGGAGCTTGCTGTGTGTAAGTTGGCTTTCACGTTTGCTACATTACAACAGTGACTTGCTAAAGAAGAACCAACTTCATTGGCGGTGAAACACTTTGGGACATCCTGAGGTTATGAAAGGGGGAAGTGGGGATTAATTGGATTGCTCTACAGGGACCTGGCAAGGAATCGATGGGCCAAGTGGCCTCCTTCTGTGCCCTAAAGATTCGAAGACTCTATGAAACGTGCTGTAAAAAGTGAGTCCTTTGTTCCCCCCCTTTTGTAAAATGTTAAGAAAAACGATTGTGAAAATTCCCTCAGCGAAACAGTTTGCTGAACAGGTTTTGTCTTAGAAACTTGTTGTGATGACTGAATCAAAACAGAAGGAGGCCCATTGTCTGACTGATGTCCACTTTGGTTTGTGTTTCTAGCCTCCAGCCCTTGTGAGCTCAGCTGTTTAGCCAAAGGGCAGAACTTTTACTACAATTTTGGTCGCGTATTGGACGGGACAAAGTGTGAGGCTGGTTCCAATGGCGTGTGCATCAATGGGCAGTGTCTGGTAAGTTAAATCGGGGATTAGAGGCTCGAGAGGAGTTGTTTAAGGGGAGGTAATGCCTCAATGGAGGCTGAGGCACAGTTTTCAGTCATGTTGCTCGTTGACTAGTTCCACGATCAGGCTCCAGCAACATAGTTTTAGTCACTTGCGTTAATGTTGGTAGAAAGCCCCTTGCATCAGAATGTCAGGTCTGGCTCAGTGAGCAGCTGTGCTGTCTTGGAGTTAAGAAAATTGGGGGTCCAAGTCCCACTCCAAAGATTTGAGCGCAACATCCAGGCTGATATCCCAGTGCGGTACCGAGGGAGTGCTGCACTGCCGGAGGTGCTGTCCCATTGGATGAGACGTTATGGTACAGGAGGTGGCCATTTGACCCATCGCAATACTAAACCCAGGCCCTTTTCTCGCGTGGATGTGAAAGATCCCATGGCACTGTTTCGAGGGAGGGCAGGGGGAGTTCTCCCCGGTGTCCGGGCCAATATTTACCCCTCGAACAACATCACAAAAACAGACCATCTGGCCGTTGTCATATTGCTGTTTGTGGGAGCTTGCTGTGCGCAAATTGGCTGCTGCAATTCCTACAAGACAACAGGTACTACACTTCAAAAAGCACCTGATTGGCTGCGAACCACTTTGAGACACCCTGAAGCCACGACGGAGCAAGCTCTTTCTTCTTTTTAATTATATTCTGGGACCTGTTCCACGTCTTTAATCTCTGTTCTATTTTTACCAAACAACTGAACCATTCCAGAACAATATTACCACAGGGACAAAAAAAAAAACAGTTTGTACAAAAGGTCAGAGCTGGGGCTCGGGACAGCCTCCATGGGAAAGCTGCTGCTTTAAAAGGGAAAATTGGGGGCCGCTCAGTGATCCGGGCAGATCCCACATCAGAAGGCAGGGCTCATCGGGGCCGGGAAGGTCAGTCACAATTCACTGAACTACTGACCATCCTCGGCCCCTCATCTTTGAGGGAGATTGTGGCTGTGTCTACCTCACAGGAGTGTCAGACATCCACCGGCAGCTGTACAAAGTGTTTTTTAAAAGATGTTCTCATGGACCATAAGACCATTAGACCTAGGAGCAGAAATTAGGCCATTTGGCCCATCGAGTCTGCTCCGCCACTCAATCATGGCTGATAAGTTTCTCAACCCCATTCTCCCGCCTTCTCCCCGTAACCTTTGACCCCCTTAACAATCAAGAACCTATCTATCTCCGTCTTAAATACACTCAATGACCTGGCCTCCACAGCCTTCTGTGGCAATGAATTCCATAGATTCACCACTCTCTGGCTGAAGAAGTTTCTCCTCATCTCTGTTCTAAAAGATCTTCCCTTTACTCTGAGGCTGTGCCCTCGGGTCCTAGTCTCTCCTACTAATGGAAACATCTTCCCCACGTCCACTCTATCCAGGCCTTCCAGTATTCTGTAAGTTTCAATCAGATCCCCCCTCATCCTTCTAAACTCCATCGAGTATAGACCCAGAGTCCTCAAACGTTCCCCATATGTTAAGCCTTTCATTCCTGGGATCATTCTCGTGAACCTCCTCTGGACCCTCTCCAGGGTCAGCACATCCTTCCTGAGATACGGGGCCCAAAATTGCTCACAATATTCTAAATGTGGTCTGACCAGGGCCTTATAAAGCCTCAAGGCCAGCACTTGTTTCCCGGCCCTAATTGCCTTTGAGAGTGGCCTTGCTGGGTAACTTCAGAGGGACAGTTAAGAGTCACGTGTAGGCTAGACCATGTGAAGATGGCAGATTTCTTTCGGAGCAGATAGATTTTTACAATAATTGATAGTCATGATTACCACTACTGAGGCTAACTTCACATTTCAGATCTAATGAATTGAGTTTAAATTCCACCAGCTGCTATGGTGGGATTTGAACCCGTTTCCCCAGGGAATTAGCCCGGACTGTGGGATTACTAGCCCAGTGACATTACCACTACACCACCATGTCCCTCCGTGGGCACTTACCTAATAAAAGGTGAACAGCAGCTTCAACTGAGAGTGTTGCTGGCTGCTTCAGCACCCCCACTCCCATTCTTCTCCCATTAGCGACTACGTCTTCACCTGCCTGGGCCCTAATCTCTGCAATTCCCCTCCCTAAACTTCTCCACCTTTCACTGCTCCTTTAAGACACCCCTTAAAACCCCACCTCCTGGACCAAGCTTTGAGTTACCTGTCCTAATGTCTCCTTATGTGTCTCAGTGTCACTTTGTGATTGGTAACGCTCCTGTGAACTGCTTTGGGAGGTTTAAGGCCCTATATGAATGCAGCTCTATGAGTGGAGCACTGTATCAAACAGGGAAGGCCCCACGATCCCAGTGACAGTCTCTTCCCCAGCATGTGTCCATCGACCCTCTGATTGTCACCGCGTCCCTCACCCTCCTCTCCACCATCACCGAGTGAGCTGTTAGCTGACTCAGCCTGACGTGGTGACGCTCCTTCCTGCATCCCCGCTCACTCTTGCTACTTGACTCCTGTGCCTTTTCAGTGCTTCCCTGTAGCTTCCTCCAGCGCTGTCTCCGCCCTGGGATAGAGCTGCCAATCACTCAGCCTCTCCTGGGACCCACTCTCCCCCTACTGAGGAGACGGGCCCCTTGGGAGAGCTGGAGCCCACGCTGGACAGAGAGAAGAGAGGAGGGGAGAGCAGCTTTTCATCCCATCGTGCTGGCTTGGATCGAAAGTCAATTCTGAGGTGAAGGGAGACTGTTGTGATTTACCAAATCTCCCCAAGTTCCCACAACTGTTAAAGCTGTCATATGAACAGGAGGAGGCCATTCAGCCCCTTGAGTCTGTTCCACTATTGAATGGGATCATGGTTAATCTGTCCCTCAGCTCCATTTACACACCTCTCCTCCATACCCTTGATACCCCCTCCCAATAAAAACTGATCAATCTCACTCTTGAAAGCTCCAAGTGCCCCCCCTCCCCACCACCCCCAGCATCTGCTGCCTTTTGAGGGGAGAAAGTTCCAGATTTCCATTCCTGACATCACTCTGAATGGCCTGGCTCTGATTTAAAGGTTCTGCCTCCTTGTTTTGATTCTCCACCACCAGAATAATCTACCCGATCAAACCCTTTGGATTTGTAAACACCTTGATTAGATCATTCTCTAATCTTTTAAACAAGAGAATACATGTCTATTTTATGCAACGTGTTTCCTAATTTAACTCTCTGATCCCACTTATCAGTCCACACTGCATCCTGTCCGAGGCTAATAGCTCTTCCTGAGGTGTGGTGCCCAGAATGGAGCCCAGTTACTGCAGGTGGCCTGTAATCAGGCCTGTAATCAGGGCTGTAATCCGGGCTGTAATCTGGGCTGTAATCTGGGCTGTAATCAGAGCTGTAATCAGGGCTGTAATCTGGGCTGTAATCCGGGCTGTAATCTGGGTTGTAATCAGGGCTGTAATCAGAGCTGTAACCCGGGCT
>NC_054498.1:5001502-5161502 GCF_017639515.1 Carcharodon carcharias
TGTGTCAGTGTGTGTGTGTATCAGTGTGTGCATGTGTGTGTTTGAGCATGTGTGTGTGTGTCAGTGTGTGTGCGTATCAGTGTGTGCATGTGTGTGTTTGACCGTGTGTGTGTGTGTGTGTGTGCGTGTCAGTCTGTGTGTGTGTCTGTGTGTGTGTGTGTCAGTGTGTGTGTGCGTGTTTGAGCATGTGTGTGTCAGTGTCTGTGTGTGTGTGTCTCTCCCCATGCGTGTGTCTGTGTCTCCTTGTGTGTATCTGTGTCTGTCTCGCCCCCTGGTGTGTATCTGTGTCTCTCCCTATGTGTCTATCTCTATGTCTGAGTCTGTGAATGTCTCAGTGTATAAGGGTCGATGCACCATTCCCTGAATTTCTGACACTCAATCCTTTAGGCTCGTTGGAGTATAATGAGGTTACCATGATCCCGGCTGGTGCCACTTACATCAAAGTGACTGATAACAGCAGCAATTATCTGGGTGAGCAATTACTTATTTCTAAAATTTGATGTTTAGAAACTTCAACTGACTCCTGATCCCGCAATCCAGTTTGGAATTGGGGTCAACAGTGAGGTCTACGCTGTCTCTAATGAGCTGTTCTGGAAAGGCTTTCAGTCGTTGGTGTAGTCACATAGGAGGAGTCTGTGGGTCAGTGAGTAAATGGTAGTGAGGCTAAAAAAGTTAAGTGATGAGGAAAGCTTGCAAAGACTAATATGAAAGATGAAGGGGTGATCGGATCGAGGTGTTAAAGATGATGTTAGTATTTTCTGACAGAGAGAAATTAATTCTTCTGGCTGGGAGAGTCTAGGCCAAGGAGGTAGAACCATCAAATTCAAACTGGACCATTTGGGGGGATGTCAGGAAGAATTCCCTCGCACAGTAGTGAGCGGAAATCTGGAACTCTCTTCCCCAAAAGCTTGTTGAGTCTGGATGGAGGGGATGGGTGTGTGACTCTGCAGCCTTGGTGAGTTGCTGCAGTGCATCCTGTAGGTGATGAACACTGTCCTCCATCTGCACTGAGGCAGCCACAAATCCACCGGATTTCGGAAGGAAAAAGGCAGCTTTTCCCCTTCAGAGGTAAATGAGTGTGTACCAGGACTGGGTGACCCCAAAGATCGAACGAGCCACTGACGCTTTTGACTGTACAACAGGCGGGTGGGTGCGTCAGAGATTCGTGTCTCAGTGCAATAGTGAGTCGCACTATTCACCAGCCTTTCCTGGAGGCTGTAAGCCTGAATGAATGCTAGCCAGGTGGGATAAACTTAGTGTCCATGAAACCAGGGTCCCAGCAACACTCTGTGCCTTCAGCAGAGGAGGAGGCTGGAAGAAGAGTCAGCCCTTAGCCTGATGGTCAGTGTTGCCTCTTTCTGTGTTTCACAGGTACGTTAGTTGAGCACAGTTTGCACTGGTGAATCTTTACCTGTTGAATCCCCACAGCTTTACAGAACAGGGACTATAACTACATCATCAATGGGAACTGGGCCATTAATTGGCCAGGGACATACAACGTGGCCGGAACCAAAGTCCACTACAGACGGTCAGCAGATCATGAAGAGAGTTTGGAGGCAATTGGACCCACTAAAGAGGACCTGCACCTGATGGTAAAATCAATCAATGTGAAGAGCTATTATAAACAAGTGCTTTGTTTATGACGAAGTCCTCACTCACACTGTGTTGAAATGGAGAGTGTTTGCTCTGTCTCCAACTCATTCGCATCCAAGACTTCAAACCTGTGGACTTTGTCACTCTTCCCCACCTCCCACTATCTAATGAATCTTAAAAAGCTCAGCCTGGTGCCTTCTAACTGTCTGAATTCTCCCCAACGTTCTTCCTCTGTCTCCTGTGCTGACATTTAGATATATTTTGGTTATCAGCTATCTCCGTGTTAAGAATCAAAATATCATGCCAGAGATGTGTTCAATCGAGTGAAGCATCCAACTTTGAAGCGATTGAACAGGCAACCGAGGAAGGGAGCCAAGGTTCCAGTCATTCCTTTGGAATATTTCTACTGATGCGGTTTAGATAAAACTATCTGTCTGTTCTGTTCTGAACACAGGGAATGGGGAGAACTCGCACCGGCTTCCCTCCGAGTTATCTCCCCAGTGGGGAAAGGGTATCCCACCAGCCCTCACCCGTAGACCGTCCACGTACACTTTACAAGCCAGAGTTAGTGATTGAGGCCGTTCAGCCCATCATGCTTGTGCTGGCTCTTTGAAAGAACTGTCCAATCAATCCCGCTCCCCCCACTCTTTCCACATCGTTCTGCAAATACTTTTCCTTTCTAATATATTTATCCAACTCCCATTTGAAAGTTAATATTGAGTCTACTTCTACTGTGCTTTCAGGCAGCGCATTCCAGATCACAACAACTCTCTGTGTAACAGGAAATCTTCTTAGGTCCCCTTTGGTCCTTTTGCCAGTCACCTTACGCCTGTGACCCTCCTGCCAGTCACACTGTTAGCAGACACTCCAGCTCAGTACTGCTGGAGGGGCTACACTTCCTTTCTAATGAGACGTTAAACCGAAACCCTGTCTGCCCTCTCCGGTGAATGTAAAAGATCCCATGGCACGATCCTGAAGAAGAGCTGGAGAGTTCTCCCCGATGTCCTGGCCAATATTTATCCCTCAATCCACATCCCAAAAGAAACGGATTATCTGACTATGATCACACAATGCTGTTTGTGGGATCGTGCTGTGCATAAATCAGTTGCTGCATTTGCTATATTGGTAAGCACACTTCCAGAAATATTTCATTACCTGTAAAGCGCTTTGGGACAACTTGATGCAATTTAAATGGGAGCTTTTCTTTTCACAGGTTCTGTCTATGGAGCAAAACTCTGGGATTGATTATGAATACTGGCTTCCTAATGATCGATACTGGCTCTACCACGGAGAGCGGAGTGCTCTTCAAGGGACCCATCACACAGTGATTGAGGCGGCTCACTCATTCACACTCACACCCAGGATTGAGGCCAATACCATCCCAGTGACAACTACAACCATCTCAGGTTAGTTTCTGCACCATCGGGGCTGCCAAGTGTGACTCTTTGTATGACCCGAGTCCGTAAGAGCTCCGGAGAAGAGTCATACGGACTCGAAACGTTAACTCTGTTTCTTTTCTCTCCACAGATGCTGTTGGACCTGCTGAGTCTTTCCAGCATTTTCTGTTTTTGATCGGGGTTGCCAACACTGGTTAGTGATATTCCTGGAGGTTTCCTGACATCAGCGACTGCCCTGCCCCCACACTCACACCATTGGTCAGTCAACATGTCCATCCTCACACAGCCCCGCCCACGCTCACACCATTGGTCAGTCCACATGTCCATCCTCACACAGCCCCCTCACACAGCCCCACCCACACTCACTCCTTTGGCCATTCAACATGTCCATCCTCACACAGCCCTGCCCACACTCACACCATTGGTCAGTCAACATGTCCATCCTCACACAGCCCTGCCCACGCTCACACCATTGGTCAGTCAACATGTCCATCCTCACACAGCCCCGCCTACACTCACACCAGTGGTCAGTCAACATGTCCATCCTCACACAGCCCCACCCACACTCACACCATTGGTCAGTCCACATGTCCATCCTCACACAGCCCCCTCACACAGCCCCACATACACTCACTCCTTTGGCCATTCAACATGTCCATCCTCACACAGCCCTGCCCACACTCACATCATTGGTCAGTCAACATGACCATCCTCACACAGCCCCACCCACACAAACACAATTGGTCCATCCTCAAGGTGCGTTGCCTTCTCATGGTCAATCAGAAAAGCTGAAACAAAAACAGAAAATGCTGGAATAACTCAGCAGGTCTGACAGCACATGAGGAGATAGTAACAGACTCTGAAGAAGAGTCATAGGGACTCGAAACGTTAACTCTGTTCCTCTCTCCACAGGTGTTATCAGACTTGCTGGGTTTTTCCAACATTTTGTGTTTTTATTTCAGATTTCCAGCATCCGCAGTATTTTTCTTCAATCAGAAAAGTCCCTTGTTATCCATGGGAAGTAATATCCTGTAGGAATCCATGTGGGGATCGCTGCTGTTTGCTCTTTAGGTCAGAAATTGGAGGGATGGTGTTGATATTTGCAGATGGTACCAAACTGGACAGTTGAGCTCATAATGTAGAGAATAGCATCAAAATGCCAGTAGATCAGTCAGCTTGCAGAGTGAATGGATAAATGGCAAATGAGACTCAATATAGTGAAGTGTGAGGTCACTCATTTCGGAGGGTTAAGAAAGGTGGGAAACTGAACTGGGAGGAGGAGCGGAATAATCTGGAAATACAGATACATGAATGATTAGAAGTAGCAAAGCAAGTTGATCAGGCCATGTAGATGCAAACAATGGACTGGGGTTCATTTCTGAAGGAGTAGAATGCAAAGTTAGGGAGGTAATGAAAAAGCAATGGGTTCTCCCTTATGTCCATGTCAGTATTTATCCCTCAATCAACAGAACTAAAATTGTCCGTCATTATCACATTGCTCTTTGTGGGATCTTGCTATGTGCAAATTAGCTGCTGCGTTTCCTGTATTACAAGTAACTACATTTTAAACATACTTCATTGATTGTAAAGCATTGGGGACATTCTGAGACCATGAAAGGCTCTATAGAAATGCACGTGTTTCCTCTCATCTTTCTTACTTGCTGTTACTTTTTGATCCCTAGTCCGAAGACCCCTTGCTCAGCCTTGCTATAACACAGCTTCACGGAGACAAGACTGGTCACAGAGAAACCGTCTGCCAGCACCGTCTAGACCAGGTTAGTGCCTCTTAGATAAAAGCAAAATACTGCAGATGCTGGAAACCTGAAACAAAAACAGAAAATGGGGGAAAAACTCAGCAGGTCTGATAACATCTGTAGAGAGAGAGAGAAACAGAGTTAACGTTTCGAGTCCGTATGACTCTTCTTCACAGCTGAAGAGAAGTGGAAATTTATACTATAAGCGGTGGGGTTGGGGCAGGTGGAGCTAGATAGAAGGTCAGCAATAGGTGGGGACAAAGGAGAGATTGATAATGATGTCATGAACTAAAAGACAAAGGGTGTGTTAATGGTAGTGGTAAGGACTAAAAAAGGTGCTGATACTGGCATAAAGTTAAGATAGCAGAATGTGTTAATAGCAGCACAAGGGTCAGTGCCCTGTGAGAGCACAACATGGAACAAGTAACAGGTGGACCTTTTGGGGATGGGTTGGGGAGAGGGGGCAGTAGTTGGGGGAAAAAGAAAGGATAGAAAATGGAATAGAAGGGGGGGGTAAAAAAAAGGGATAAAACCACGGATAAATGAATAAAAATAAAAATAGCTGGACAAAATATAAAAATGAATGTAGAAAAAGGGGATTAAAAAAAAGGGGTGAGGATGGATGAAGGAGTTCATGATCTGAAGTTGTTGAACTCAGTATTCAGTCCGGAAGGCTGTAAAGTGCCTAGTTGGAAGATGAGGTGCTGTTCCTCCAGTTTGCGTTGAGTTTCACTGGAACAATGCAGCAGGCCAAGGACGGACATGTGGGCATGAGAGCAGGGTGGTGTGTTGAAATGGCAAGCGACAGGGAGGTCTGGGTCATGTTTGCGGACAGACTGAAGGTGTTCTGCAAAGCGGTCACCCAGTCTGTGTTTGGTCTCTCCAATGTAGAGCACACCGCATTGGGAGCAGTGAATGCAGTAGACTAAATTGAGGGAACTGCAAGTGAAATGCTGCTTCACTTGAAAGGAGTGTTTGGGCCCTTCGACGGTGAGGAGAGAGGAAGTGAAGGGGCAGGTGTTGCACCTTCTGTGGTTGCATGGGGAGGTGCTGTGAGAGGGGGTTGAGGTGTTGGGGCTGATGGAGGAGTGGACCAGGGTGTCCCAGAGAGAACAATCCCTGTGGAATGCTGACAGGAGGGTGAAGGGAAGATGTGTTTGGTGGTGGCATCATGCTGGAGTTGGCGGAAATGGTGGAGGATGATCCTTTGAATGCGGAGGCTGGTGGGGTGATAAGTGAGGACAAGGGGGACCCTATCATGTTTCTGGGAGGGAGGAGAAGGCGTGAGGGCGGATGCGTGGGAGATGGGCCGGACACGGTTGAGGGCCCTGTCACTGCAGTGGGGAGGAAACCTCGGTTAAGGAAGAAGGAGGACATGTCAGAGGAACTGTTTTTGAAGGTAGCATCATCGGAACAGATGCGACGGAGGTGAAGGAACTGAGAGAATGGGATGGAGTCCTTACAGGAAGCGGGGTGTGAGGAGCTGTAGTCGAGGTAGCTGTGGGAGTCGGTGGGTTTGTAATGGATATTGGTGGCCAGTCTATCACCAGAAAAGGAGACAGAGAGGTCAAGGAAGGGAAGGGAAGTGTCAGAGATGGACCACGTGAAAATCTTGGAGAGGTGGAAATTGGAAGCAAATTTGATAAATTTTTCCAGGTCCAGACGAGAGCATGAAGCAGCACCGAAATAGTCATCTATGTACTGAAAGGAGAGTTGTGGGAGGGGGCCTGAGTAGGACTGGAACAAGGAATGTCCCACATACCCCATAAAGAGACAGGCATAGCTGGGGCCCATGCAGGTACCCATAGCCACACCTTTTATTTGGAGGAAGTGAGAGGAGTTGAAGGAGAAATTGTTCAGCGTGAGAACAAGTTCAGCCAGACGGAGGAGAGTAGTGGTGGTTGGGAATTGTTCGGGCCTCTGTTCGAGGAAGAAGCTAAGGGCCCTCAGACCATCCCGGTGGGGGATGGAGGTGTAGAGGGATTGGACGTCCATGGTGAAGAGGAGGTGGTTGGGGCCAGGGAACTGGAAATTGTTGATATGAAGCAGTGCATCAGAGGAATCACAGATGTAGGTGGGAAGAGACTGGACAAGGGGAGAGAGAATGGAGTCAGGATAGGAAGAAGTGAGTTCCATGATGTAGGAATAGGCTGACATGATCAGTCTGCCGGGACAGTTCTGTTTGTGGATTTTGGGAAGGAGGTAGAAGCGGGCTGTCCGGATTGGGAGACTATGAGGTTGGAAGCTGAGGAGGGAAGATCTTCACAGGAGATGAGGTCAGTGACAATCCTGGAAACAATTACTTGATGTTCGGTGGTGGGGTCATGGTCCAGGGGGAGGTAGGGAGAAGTGCCTGAGAGTTGGCGCTCAGACTCTGCAAGTAGAGGTCAGTACACCAGACAACAACAACACCACCCTTGTCAGCAGGTTTGATAACAAAGTCAAGGTTGGACCTAAGAGAGCAGAGTGCGGCAAGTTCAGAGAGAGAGACAGGTTAGAGTGGGTGAGGGGAGCAAAGAAATTGAGACGGCCGATGTCATGCCGACAGTTCTCAATGAAAAGATCAAGAGCAGGTAAGGGGCCAGAGGGAGGGGTCCAGGTGGAGGGAGAATACTGGAGGCAGGAGAACGGGGGGAGGACTCCTGCCCAAAGAAGTGAGCACGGAGACGAAGGCGGCAGAAGAAGAGAAGAAGAGTTCAGCATCGTGCCGAACCTGAAACTCATTGAGGTGAGGGTGTAAGGGTATGAAACTGTGTCCTCTGCTGAGTACAGAACATTCAGTACAGAGAGGGGAAGAACAGAGGAAATGGTGAATACATGGCAAGGGCTGGGGTTAGAAGAAGGGCTGGGGTCGAAGGGACAGGAAGGGGTGGAGGGTCCTGTGTGGGCGTTGGTATCAATAAGTTGTTGGAACTTGCGTTCCTAAACACCTGAAAGGAAGAGAAAACGTTTTTAATTAAAACGTCAGATGAGATGAAGAATAAAGTGAATCTTGGGACAAGGACAGCTTTAAGATAGGATGAGTCGGTGCTGGTGGAGGGAGAGATCAAGTGTGTTCATATGGAGGTGCATGGCACTGAGTGTGGATCTCAGGATGCAGCGAGAACAACCGTTCAAGGAACATTGTATGTTCCAGAGATACCTGTAATCCCGGGTGGATTCAAAACATGAGGGATGGAACTTCACTTGGAATCCACATGGGGTGAGTCAGAGACGGAGACAGTCACTGAGGAAGGAGATATGGCTGTGAAAGCGAGTTTTAGTAAACACCTTGTCAAACACCAGGAGGGATATGGAAAGCAATGAAGATGAACAGGGCAAAAGAGATAAGCGGAAATCCTGTCAGAGAGAAGAGCAGTACTTCTTCACAGTAGGCATTCCTGGAAGAGAAGTGGCAGTGAATTAAATGCTAAGATAAAAGCAAAATACTGCTGATGCTGGAAATCTGAAAGAAAAACAGAAAACGCTGGAAAAACTCAGCAGGCCTGACAGCATCTGTGGAGAGAGAAACAGAGTTAACGTTTCGAGTCCGTATGACTCTTCTTCAGAGCTCTTTGCAGCCTTCCGGACTTAACAATGAGTTCAACGACTTACAGACCATGAATTCCCTCGTCTATCTTCACCCCCTTCCTTCAGTATTCATTTTTATTTTTTATCCACTTATTTTTCTTTTTCTTTATTTTCATTTTTATTTTTATTTATTTTCATTTTTATTCATTTATCCATTGTTTTATCCCCACCTTTTATCCTATTTTCAACCTTTTATCCCCACCACCATCCCCTCCCCCCACCCCCACCCCCACAAGGACCATCTGTCACTTGTTCATGTTGTTCTTTCCAGAGTGCTGACCCTTGTCCTGCTATTATCACATTCTGCTTTCTTATGTTTATGCCACTATCAGCACCTCCTTTAGTCCTTTTCACTACCACTAACACCCACGTTGTCCTTTCATTCATGACATCTTTGTCAATCCCTCCTTTGTCCGTCCCTATCGCTGGCCTTCTATCCAGCTCCGCCTGCTTCACCCCCCTCCCCCCCTTAAACAGTATAAATATCATCACATTTCTACTTCTCTTCAGCTCTGACGAAGGGTCAGACGGACTCAAATCGTTAACTCTGTTTCTCTCTCCGCAGATGCTGCTAGGCCTGCTGAGTTTTTCCGGCATTTTCTGTTTTTGTTTCGGGTTAGTACCTCTCCTGGACCTGATGCTTGGAGCTAAACTAAACTTGTGTAATTGCCCAAATGAATTGAAATTTCGATCAGTGTGAGGCAGTGCTTTTTTGTTAGGATGATAAGGAGGCCGCCTAATCCATGAGGAAAGAAGAGTCTAAAAGAGGTAGCCCTCTCCACAGTGTGTGTACGAGTGAGTGTGCAAGTGTGAGTGTGTAAGTGTGAGTGTCTGACGTTCAAAGAGACCTCAGGGTATGGATTCACAACTCATTAAAGTATTGCATTGACAAAACCATGAAATACGAATCAAAACACTGGGGTTCATTTCTAGACAAATATAAAAGAAAAAGCAGGGGTGTTACGTTTAGCACCCGGACACAGACAGACACACCCACATCTACACACATACGCACAGACACAGACATGTATGCGCGCACACATGCACACAAATGCGCGTTTGCGCATAGACATGAACACACGCACACACACTGAAGAGAGCTGTCAGTAACAGGAGGTTGAGCCAGTCTTGTGACCCTATGTCCCAGTAATAACAGCGAGGTGCGGGAGAGGGACCTGTTGTTGGTAAATCTATAACCTCCGCACTCGCTGACACAGACACTGTGCACGATCAGCTGTGATCAGGCTGCTTCACCACTGGATCCTGACTGGAGTTTAATCCTTTAAAATCTGCCTCCGAAGCTCCTAAGCTCTAGAGTGTTGACCTTTTCATACAAAAGCTTCAGAGGAGGATATAGTCCACGAGGCACGGGAAGCTGGTTAAAGAGGATTAAGTACGTCAGCTCCACTTAAAGTTAGCAAATGTAAAGTGGTATCTACCTGTTGTGAAGGACAGACCACCCCCTGTTACATCCCAAGTATCTACGATGCATCTATAATCGCTAGAGAAAGGAGCACTTGCATTTCTATAGCACCTTTCATGACCTCAGGATGGCCCAAATTGCCTCAGCCAATGAAGTACCTTTACAGGTGTAGCCACTTTTGTAATATTGAGCACGCAGCAGCCAATCTGCGCACAGCAAGATGCCACAGACAGCATCGACGAGTGGCACGGGATCTTTTACACCCACCAGAGGGAGAAGACAGAGGGCCTCAATTTCATACAACAGAAACAGAAAATGCTGGAAAAACTCAGCAGGTCTGACAGCATCTGTGGAGAGAGAAACACAGTTAACGTTTCGAGTCCGTAAGACTCTTCTTCAGATCTTACGGGTTTGAAAGGTTAACTCTGTCTTTTTCTCCACAGAGGCTGTCAGACCTGCTGAGTTTTCCGGCATTTTCTGCTTTTGTTTCAGATTTCCAGCATCCGCAGTATTTTGCTTTTATTCAATTCAGTGTCTCACCTGAAAGAATGCCTCCAATTATTATATTACTTAACTTTACTTGACCTCTCCTCTGCCCCTACTCGTCCACCAATAGCACAGGAGCTCACCATCCTGTATATAACTAGCAGCGAGCCCTTTGACCTCCTCTTGTTGAACTTGTTCATTTGTAAAGTCTTTTTACATCGGGAGCCCCAGGTTAAGGCGCAACAGCTCAACCACAGGTAAACACAAAGGTGGAAAGAGTAAGAGAGAGAGGATGAAGGAGATTGGGAAGTTGTGTTCAGGTTGTGACAAATGTGCTCATTCTGAGGCTGAAGATGGTACAAAGATGAGGAAATTGCTGTCTTCTGGGTGAGAGTGTGTCTACTCCTGGCTGATGTGTTAGTAAATGTTTGGCTCCATTTTACTGTCTTATCATCTCCTAATATGGTGATGTGTTCATGTCTGAGAGAATGTTCCAGAAGCTCTGTCTTGCTGTTTATACTGTCAAACTGCAGGAAGGTTTTTGGCAAATACTCAGTAGATGATTTATCCCCAAATGAACCAATCAAACCCCTTGTTAATTGGTGATAGTTATTAATGCCAAAGATTTTACTGCTTATGACAAGCTTAACATTTTTTTTGATCAAAATACACCTATTATTGCCAAAAACTAACAGTCTCGCTGTGATTTTCTTCAACATGAGAGGTTAGTTAACATTGAAAGGCTCCATAGAGAGTTAGGACTGAGGATTATGAATCTCTCAGATCTCAGCTCAAATTCATAGAAACATTTAAAAAAAGTTACTGCACAGAAGGAGGCCATTCAGCCCATTGTGTCTATGCTAGCCGAAGAAGAAAAAAATAAAATGCTACCTTTAATGGGTGAAATGAGTTTAACCCTGTTTAGCTTCGCTCCACAGCATGGAAGCTTTGTGAAGGAATTACATAGAATTCACAGCACATCTACAAGATGCACTGCAGGAATTCACCAAGCACTTTCCATACCCACGTCCACTACCACCTAGAAGGACAAGGGCGGCAGATACCACCACCTGGAAGTTCCCTTCCAAGTCACTCACCATCCTGACTTGGAAATATATCGCTGTTCCTTCACTGTCGCTGGGTCAAGATCCTGGAACTCCCTCCCTAACACACCACATGGACTGCAGCGGTTCAAGAAAGCAGCTCACCACCACCTTCTCAAGGGCAACTAGGGATGGGCAATAAATGCTGGCCCAGACAGCGATGCCCACATCCCGTGAATGAATAAAAATAAACAGGCCTTTGGTGCAACTGGCCCATGTGGGTGTTTCTGCTCCACAGGAACCACCTCCCCATCCCTCTTCATCTCACCCTATTAACATAACCCTCTGGTCCTTTCTCCTGCATGTCTTTCTCCAGTTTCCCCTTAACTTCGTAAATGTTATTCAACTCAGCTTCTCACTGCAAGTTTTTATTTATGCACTCTTTCATAGGATGTGAGCATCCACATTCTCACCACTCTCTGGGTGAAGGACTTCCTTTCAGTTCGCTGTTGGATTTATTAGTGACTGCCTGAGTTCCCTCAGGTCTGCCCACAACTGCAAACACTCTCTCTAGCAGCACACCCAATCCAATCCTTTCAGAATTTAAAAACCTTGGTCAGGTGTTACTTTTCCAGAGAAAATCTGGTTCACCCTTTCCTGCCGATTGAGACAAGAGATAGCCCGAAGAGTCTTGTTTCTGTGCTGTGGATAGAGGGAGGGGGAAGAGGCTGGGAGGATACCAGAGTACCAGGGTAAAGTAGAGGGAGGCAATGTGTTGTGATGTTAAGATTGACCAGAGAAGGGCACCAGGGTATCTTATTGAGGAGTGTCGAGAGGTGTGAACAGAGGCTGTTGTGTGGGCCATGTTCTGCAATGTATTGCTTCATTCATGTTGGTTGAAGGCACAAAAATAAGCAATTTATAAAAGGAATGATCTTGATTGCTGTCCGTGAACAGCTGCAGCCCACTGACTATTCCCTAACATTTTAAACTTAGTAACAGAAGGAGGCAGCTATGAGAGGGAAGTGTGTGCCAAGAGCATCTGCATGGCGCGAGATAGTTTAACGCTGCAATGGGCAAGTGCCAACATCAACTCTGGAGTCAATGGCAACCAAACAATATAAACATCCCACTGTTAAAAATGGTGGCCACAATCTTTGTCTCCATTGGCAACACATTTCCAAAACCAAAATAAACAAACAGCATGCATTTCTATAGCACCTTTCACAACCTCAGGACATCCCAAAGCATGTTACAACCAGTGAAGTACTTCCAAAACGTAGTCACTGTTGTAATGTAGGAAATGCAGCAACCAATTTGCACACAGCAAGATCCCACAAACAGGAGTGTGATAATCACCGGATAATCGGTTTTTAGCCATGTTGGTTGAGGGATAAATAGTGGCCAGGACACTGGGGAGATCTCCCCTGTTCTTCGAGTTACATCACAGAATCTTTTATGCCCACCCAAGAGGCCTTGGTTTTAAGTATGACCCCAAAAAATTGACACATCTGACAATGCAGCAGTCTCTCAGTAATGGACATGGAGTATCAGCCTAGATTTTTGTGCTCAAGTCCTGGAGTGCGACTTGAATCCAGAAACTTCTGACCCAGAGTGCTATTGTTCAGGCCATTAATTGAAGAAGGGCAGAGAGTTCTCACTGATTCCCTGAAGCCAATATTTATCCATCAACCAACATCACAAAAAACAGATGATCTGGAGATTATCACGTTGTTGTTTGTGGGAGCTTGCTGTGCACAAATTGGCTGCCTCGTTTCCTACAATGGTGACTACATTTCAAAAGTACTTCAGTGGCAGTGAAGCACTCTGGGACTTTCTGAGGATGTGAAAGGTGCTATATAAATGTGGGCAAGCCTTTCTGCTCCCTCATGAAGTGAGTTTACCAATCTTGACTCAGTTCCAATATTTTTTGATCTTTCATGGGACGTGGGCATCGCTGGCTGGGCCCAGCATTTATTGCCCATCCCTTGTTGTCCTTGAGAAGGTGGTGGTGAGCTGTCTCTGCAGACCGTGTGGTGTAGGTACACCCACAGTGCTGTTAGGGAGGGAGTTCCAGGATTTTGACCCAGCGACAATGAAGGAACGGCTGATATATTTCCAAGTCAGGATGGTGAGAGGCTTGGAGGGGAACGTGCAGGTTTGGCTGTTCCCATGTGTCTGCTGCCTTTGTCCTTCCAGGTGGTGGCGGTTGGGTGTGGAGGGATCCTCGGTGAGTTTCTGATTCCTACATTGTGGTCTGTTTTCTGTTTTGGTGTCCTAGGCAACTGTGGCAAGTGTCAAAGGGTTCGTGGGAAATCAAATCGCATCAGGCAGTACTGTGAGAAAGATTTTGGTGAGTCGTTCTTCAGATATTCATTCTCTTCAATCAAACTGAATGTCACTGATCCTGCCCCATTCACAGTGATAAGTTTTCCTGCTACTTCAGGAAGGTCCTCGTGTGCTCAAAATTGGATTTCAAGTCAGAAATTGCTATGTAGTAGATGTTATTCATTAGCTTCTTCTCATTGCCTCACCCTGAGGAATGAAGCACTGTAGTGTAATGGGAAAGAATAGCTGAACAGCCCCATGACTGGCTGACAGGGAGAGTTAAAAAGGGACAGGTCCATATGTCTATTAAAAGGGCTCACAGTTCCAATCGACCTCACTGGCCATCGAGCTCTTTGCAAACTGTGTAAGCTTTATACTCCCCTACTTGTTTAGATTCAGTTACTGGAGCAATGCTGAGGCCCAAATCTAACCTGTATTGGTCAGGCTGGTTATGGCTGGAGGTCCAGAGACTCTTTAGCCTGGAGGCTGCAGAAGTGACCTTCCCATGGGTTATGAGGGGAAAAATGAGCTGGGGGTCTCTACATTACATGGACCCATGTGTAGACACAAGCTAAGGACAGCAAGGTTAGATTGTGGTGCTGATGTCCACACAGGGGGACTGGTGAGCTGGTGGAGGGGGAGGTTTGTGCTAATGGAATCTGTATTCCCATGAGTAGTCAGCACCTTCAGCTAAGCAGGGAAGAAAATGGAGAGGGGAGTAATGTTGGGTCCATTTTCAGATTTTAACTGAGTTCGCTGGGTGGGAAGTCAGTAGGATTGAGCAAAATGTTGCTTTTACACTTGTTCTGGCACAGCTGATGGTAAATGCTGAGCTGCTCAACCCCAAAGAGAAACTTTGAAACAACCGCCACA
The DNA here is from genome assembly GCF_017639515.1 of Carcharodon carcharias. Taxonomy (NCBI): domain Eukaryota; kingdom Metazoa; phylum Chordata; class Chondrichthyes; order Lamniformes; family Lamnidae; genus Carcharodon; species Carcharodon carcharias. The sequence continues at coordinate 5,015,970 of NC_054498.1, forward strand.
ACTTGTTTTGCAATTTGTATAAATTTCGAGATGTGTGCCTTGAATTCAGCAATTATAAGACCACCGAGTCTCATAGGTTTCTTAAAAAACTAAATTAAACCTTTATTAATAGAAGAAATGATTTTAAGCACATACCTAGACCTACAAATTACTACTATGATAACTTCTAACTCCCCTGGTTAATTTAACTCCCAGTTATATTTTCATTAAGGCAACAGGAAGACACACGGATTTTAAAAGACCCAAGCAAAGAAACACGATACCCTGAGCCAGTCGAATTCAAAGGGAGTTTTCCTAACTTCAGTTCTTTGTAGACAGCAGCTTGAGGCCCAGGTGCTGGAGGTTTTTCACACTTGTTTTAGATCTTAGAATACCTTTCCTTACACACAGCCTTCTCTCCTTTATACATATTTTCCCCTTTGAATACAAATTCCCGTTGTTTCACTCTGTCTTTGTCCTTTACCTATCTAATAATAAAAAAACTCTCATAGTACCAACGTTACCAATAATAATTGGGAAAAATAAAACCACTGTTTCTTAACTTCTCCTGGCTGGGTGAAACATTTCACCCCTCTTTTGAATTCAAGCTAGTCTGGTTTATTTAAAAATGCAAATGTTCTCTTTACACCTCACATTCTAAACTTTCCCCATGTTTACCTACTTAATCCTTCAAACCTAGCTTACCTTCTGATACATCAAAGGCTTCCAACCAGCTGTCTTTAATTCAATTAAGTCTCCCCGCCCCCTGCAAACCCCTCCACAGCCCCCCACCCCCACACATGCACAGACCTCACTATTAATTTACTTATCAATAAATTCCAATAACATTATGAAAATTCTAATATCTTCCTGCCATACTCTGCTTGCTATTGGTGGGGAGAATTTTCGGCTCGGTGAGCGGGGGTAGCAGGGCCCTCTCACCGAGGTGTAGCATGACGCAGGGTGATGTCACTGCACGTCATTTAGATGTTCAGTTCTGGTGAGCACGCAGCCGACTCGCCAAACTATCAAAGGCCTGTTAAGGCCATTAGTGAACTAATTAACGCTTTTGAGAAAGCTGCTCGCCCAACCTTAAGGTCGTTGGGGGGGGCGGGGGGGGGGGGGGGCTGCCGGTGAAGAGCTCAGGCGGCCTTCACATTTTTCATGGAGCCTCATCCGCGGGCGGGATGAGGTTTCATGAAGGGTTTATAAATTAAATAAATTTTTCCATTAACATTTATTGACGTGTCCCAGCTCATGTGATACTGTCACATGAGGGGGACAGGTCTTAAATTTTATTTTTTCTTTCCTGAAATTTTTAAAACTTAAAACTTATCTTCCTGAGGCCCCTCTGTGCCTCGGGGAGATTTCTAAGCTCTATCGCATTCAGGCTGGGTGGGCCTTAATTGGCTTGCCCATGTAAAATGATGGCGTGGACCCGACTGGGGGCACTGATCGGGTATGCACCCGCTTGCACCCAGCCCCATACAAACCCCCAATCGGGGTGGGAGGGGGAGAGAATTCTCTCCGATGTCTATTTACTTGAGTGGGGGAGGAATGGAATCAGATGGTGTGTAAACAGCACTGCTACTCCTAAGCCCATCAGTTTCACAATGTTGCTGAACCTTCTTTCTCTTTTCCTTTCAGTTTTGCATGTGAAGATTATTAGTAAGAGAACTGTCGGATCGGAAACTCGCTACGATGCTCGTGTGGTGACGACCTACAAGAAAAGATTTGCTGTCCTAAGGCGGGAATTCCTGTGGGTCCCAAACATCTGTGACTGTCCCAGACTCTTCACCATGAGGGAGTATGTGGTGATGGCACTGAGACATGTGAACTATGAACAGACACTGAACAGAATCCTGCTGGAGGCTGACAGCTTCATCCGAACCTACAGGCCCCGGGAGGACAAACTCATGAAGGGACTGGACAAGGAGTGTGAGAAGCAGGGATACCAGCTCAGGGTGAATTCACCTGGATAAGACTCAAACCAGCATCACTGTGGTCTGCAGGCATTAACACACTCACCTTGTGCAGACTGAGTGAGACTTGAGATCGATTGAGATGCCGATGGGATCTCTGGCACTTTAAAGTTGGGCGGCAAACAGGCATCAAACTCAGGATCAGGTGGCTCTACAGACCAGTTAGAAACTTTACATTGGGCATTCTACACTCTTGAAAGTGTTTGCTAAACCTCCACACAGCAGAGATACCAAGAGCCAAACTGATCCGTGGTTTTATGTCGCTCTGTTTGCACTGAGTGGTGTTAAGACCTTGTCTCTCCTGACCAAGTGACATACTCCAAGCTGTGTAATGAAGTCAATTGAATTTTTTGTTCCACAGGAAGGTTAGAGGGAAGAGTTTTGGTCTTTAAACCCACCTTGAACTCAGTGCCGTCAAGGCCGTACTTGACAGATTGGGTTAACATTGATAATTGCTGCCTAAAGCAGAAATGGATTAGACTGTATGAATTGGAAAGTGTTCAGTTTGGGATAGGTCTGAAATTACGGACAACACAGGAGAAACTTCAGACAGAAAGGATCTCAGATCTTTGAGCTTCAGAACAAAGAGTATGAGTCCCTGGTGATCCATTTCTCACTGGGGAATGTAGGCTTCATTGCACCTGACATAAACCTGCCTGTAGGTTTGCAACATAGGATGATATTAACCTATAATCAGGGTCACAAGCTGCACCTACTGCTTAATAAGAGACTGGTCATCACCTGATAACTGAGCTGAAGCACTACAGGAACTCACCAAGGCTCCTTAGACAGCACCTTCCAAACCCACGACCACTACCACCTAGAAGGACAAGGGCAGCAGATATATGGGAACATCACCACCTGGAAGTTCCCCTCCAAGTCACTCACCATCCTGTCTTGGAAATATATTGTTGTTCCTTCACTGCCGCTGGGTCAAAATCCTGGAACTCCCTTCTTAACAGCACTGTGGGTGTACCTACACCACATGGACTGCAGCGGTTCAAAAAGGCAGCTCACCACCACCTTCTCAAGGGCAACTAGGGTTGGGCAATAAATGCTGGCCCAGCCAGTGACTCCGTGAATGAATAAAAAAGAAAGGTGTTTGATTTCTCTCACTTTCTCTCTCTAATTCTACCCAATACTGTAACCAGTGCTAACGTCTACAGCCAGCCACACTCTCACCTCTGGCTCAGAAGGTTGATGGTTCTAGTCCCACCTCAGAGGCTTGAACTTAAAATCCAGACTGTCACTCTTCTGCAATACTGAGGGAGTGCTGCACTGTCAGAAATGCTGTCTTTCAGATGAGATGTTAAACTGAGGCTCCATTTGCCCTCTCAGGTGGAAGTAAAAGATTCCACGGTGTGCTTTTGAAGAAGGATAGGAGAGGTTTCCCTGGCCATTATTTATTCCTCAAGTAAAACGATGATCTGGTGATTATCACGTTGCTGTTTGTGGGAGCTTGCTGTGTGCAAATTGGTTGCCATGTTTCCTATGTTACAACAGTGACAATGTTTCAAACAAAAGTACTTAATTGGCTGTAATGCTCTGTAATTGTGGAAGGCACTAGTTGACAAATTATCCTGCCTTAATCCAGACTGCTCTCATGTTTAACTCATAAACATGTACAAATCAAAGTTGGGACTGTTTTCCTTGGAGAAGAGAAGGCTGGGAGGAGATTTGATAGAGGTGTTCAGGATACTGAGAAGTCTGGGCAGAGTAGATAGGGAAAGGATCAAGAACAAGGGCGCACAGATTTAAAGAACTTGGCAAAAGAAGCAAAAGCAGCAGGAGGAAGATAGTTTTCACCAGTGAGTGGTTAGGGTCTGGAACGCATTGTCTGAGAGTGTGGGGGAGACAGGGTCAATCGAGTGGTTAGGATCTGGAACGCACTGTCTGAGAGTGTGGGGGAGACAGGGTCAATCGAGTGGTTAGGATCTGGAACGCACTGTCTGAGAGTGTGGGGGAGACAGGGTCAATCGAGTGGTTAGGATCTGGAACGCACTGTCTGAGAGTGTGGGGGAGACAGGGTCAATCGAGTGGTTAGGATCTGGAACGCACTGTCTGAGAGTGTGGGGGAGACAGGGTCGAGTGGTTAGGATCTGGAATGCACTGTCTGAGAGTGTGGTGGAGGCAGGGTCAATCGAGTGGTTAGGGTCTGGAATGCACGCTCTGAGAGAGTGGTGGAGACAGGGTCAATCGAGTGGTTAGGGTCTGGAATGCACTGCCTGAGAGTGTGGGTGAGACAGGGTCAATTGAGTGGTTAGGGTCTGGAATGCACTGTCTGAGAGTGTGGTGAAGACAGGGTCAATCGAGTGGTTAAGATCTGGAATGCACTGCCTGAGAGTGTGGTGGAGACAATGTCAATCAAGTGGTTAGGATCTGGAATGCACTCTCTGAGAGTGTGGTGGAGACAGCGTCAATCGAATGGTTAGGGTCTGGAATGCACTGCCTGAGAGTGTGGGTGATACAGGGTCAATTGAGTGGTTAGGGTCTGGAATGCACTGCCTGAGAGTGTAGTGGAGACAGCGTCAATCGAGTGGTTAGGATCTGGAATGCACTGTCTGAGAGAGTGGTTGAGACAAGGTCAATCAAGTGGTTAGGATCTGGAATGCACTGTCTGAGAGTGTGGGGGAGACAGGGTCAATCAAGTGGTTAGGATCTGGAATGCACTGTCTGAGAGTATGGTGGAGACAGGGTCAATCGAGTGGTTAGGATCTGGAATGCACTGCCTGAGAGTATGGTGGAGACAGGGTCAATCGAGTGGTTAGGGTCTGGAATGCACTGTCTGAGAGTGTGGTGGAGACAGGGTCAATCGAGTGGTTAGGGTCTGGAATGCACTGCCTGAGAGTGTGGGTGAGACAGGGTCAATTGCGTGGTTAGGGTCTGGAATGCACTGCCTGAGAGTGTGGTGGAGACAAGGTCAATCGAGGCATTAGGGTCTGGAATGCACTGCCTGAGAGTGTGGTGGAGACAAGGTCAATCGAGTGGTTAGGATCTGGAATGCACTCTCTGAGAGTGTGGTGGAGACAGCGTCAATCGAGTGGTTAGGGTCTGGAATGCACTGTCTGAGAGTGTAGGGGAGACAGGGTCAATTGAGTGGTTAGGATCTGGAATGCACTGCCTGAGAGTGTGGGTGGGACAAGGTCAACTGAGTGGTTAGGATTTGGAATGCACTGCCTGAGAGTGTAGTGGAGACAGGGTCAATCGAGTGGTTAGGATCTGGAATGCACTGTCTGAGAGTGTGGGGGAGACAGGGTCAGTCAAGTGGTTAGGGTCTGGAATGCACTGCCTGAGAGTGCGGTGGAGACTGGGTCAATCGAGTGGTTAGGGTCTGGAATGCACTGTCTGAGAGTGTGGTGGAGACAGGGTCAACCGAGTGGTTAGGGTCTGGAATGCACTGTCTGAGAGTGTGGGGGAGACAGGGTCAATCGAGGCTCTCAAAATGATTGAAACTGTTATCTGGAAAGGAAGGATGTGCAGAGTTATGGGGAATGAGGTGAGTTGCTCATTTGGAGAGCTGGTGCAGACACAATGGGCTGAATGGCCTCCTCCTGTGCTTTAAGCAGACTGTGCTTCGGTGAAATCAGGAGTGGTTGGAATAGATGGCAAACCCCTGTAGAGAATTCTTTAACAACACATGAACAGCACGCAGTCAGGTGAATACAAGGCTGTTGAAGGCTTTTTTTTCTCTTATGATATACATGTTGGACTATATATAATACATGAGTAAACCCATATGCACTGAATTTACACTGATGTTTCAGAAGGTGTAGTTCAAGCAGATTAAATAACCATTAATAATTGTGCGTGGGTGAGTGAGTGATGGAGTGAGTAAATGAGTCAAGGAGCGAGGGAGTGAGTAAACAACCCAGGGAGTGAGGGAGTGAGTAAATGAGTGAGGGTGTGTGTCAGGGTGCGAGGGAGTGAGTAAATGAGTGAGGGAACGAAGGAGTGTGTAAATGAGTCAGGGAGCGAGGGAATGAGTAAATGAATCAGGGAGTGAGGGGGTGAGTAAATGAGTGAGGGAACGAAGGAGTGTGTAAATGAGTCAGGGAGCGAGGGAATGAGTAAATGAATCAGGGAGTGAGGGAGTGAGTAAATGAGTGAGGGAACGAAGGAGTGTGTAAATGAGTCAGGGAGCGAGGGAATGAGTAAATGAATCAGGGAGTGAGGGGGTGAGTAAATGAGTGAGGTAACGAAGGAGTGTGTAAATGAGTCAGGGAGCGAGGGAATGAGTAAATGAATCAGGGAGTGAGGGAGTGAGTAAATGAGTGAGGGAGTGAGTCAGGGAGTGAAGAAGTGAGTAAATGAAACAGGGAGTGAGGGGGTGAGTAAATGAGTGAGGGAGTGAGTCAGGGAGCAAGGGAGTGAAGCCAAGCACTGTACAAGTGCAGCCTGAACATTTTGAGGAAATGAAAGAACTTTATTCTGTTTTATTGATTTCTTTAAAAAATGTGTTAAATTTGCAAACTGGCAAGTGCCACAAGATTTTAACTGGCTAGGGATCGAGTTCTGTGTTAGAAACTCAGTGTAGAAATCCCTATATAGATATCTGAGCACAGTTCAAATGAAAGCAAAGTATTTATTGGAACACATATTGTATTTCAATAATTTAATAATGTGAAGCAAAAGTGAGAGACATTCAAGCGATGAGCAGCTAAGGGAGGGGTGAAGGGCTGGCGAGGGGCACAAGAGGGAGGCTGGGAGAGGTGGACCTGTCTGGGCAGTAAAAGAGGGCTGGTGAGGGTAGGAAAGGGTCAGGGAGGCATTTCAAGGACCCCTGAGCTGAGGTTTGTGTCCCCCCCCCATCTGAATTGTGTGTGCAGGCTGCAGGGATATCCAGTTTGGACCCCATGTCAGCCTTGTAACTAGCAAGAAAGGACCCAATAAATAAAATAGATTAAAGAAAGCCTTGTTTCTTTCCTAAATGTGCCTATTCTGTAGGGGGGGGGGGGGGGGGGGGGGAAATACCTGTAAATAGCCCATTCCGCATCTCCCTATTGGAGAGAGGAGGATTTTTGGGATTGGGCAGGACTCTCCAGCCCCGCCCCGTCACCAGGATCGTCCAGTCCGGCCGATGGTCAATCTCCCAGGGCAGCTCCGGCCACCACAGGGCTGGAGAATCCAGGTCAGTGAGTTCAACAGGTTAAAAAAAAAAACTTGACCGGACAGAACGAACGAGCTGTTTCCCGGATTGTGAGGGGACTGAGAGCAACAGCAAGTCTTTGATGGAAAATTCAACATGGTGGACCTCGCGCTCAGGACCAGGACTGTACATTGGCCGGGCGGGCTCGGTGGGAACAGGCGAGGGCATTCGGGGAGCTGACTGCCACCTGTGATCGGCTCCGCACCGCGATTTCGCTGAGCTGAGCACTACCTGTGCGGGCGTGGGGAGGAGGGAGAGTTGGGCCCAACGCTCTTCCACGCTCAGGGGGATTGAAGCGATTGTTAAAAAAATTAAATAAATACGGTAAAAATTTAGCAAAACATGTGCCCTCCTGTGACTGTGTCACCTGAGATGGGACGAGTTTTTATTTTGCAAAGAAAGTTTTTACTTGAGTTGTAATAGCTTTAGGAAACCTCATCCCGCTTGTGGACGAGGTTTCCTAAAAAAAATGTACAGGCCGCTTGGTCTTAACCTGCCCGCCGAACGTTAGGTTGGACGGGCAGCATAAACTTGAAATTACTTTAATTTGTTAATGGCCTTAATAGGCCTTTCAGTTATCAGCGGGTGCACAGCCGACTCCAACAAGCACCCACCGAATGAAATATCGCGAGACAAAGCGATGACATCGGGATGCACGGCTGACTGCATTCCAGTCTCCACTGGACCTGTTGAGGCACATGAACCTCATTTTCAAGATGCCTGTCGTTTGCTCCACCAAAGCCTGGATCGCGGCATGAGCCTTGTTATATTGTCGCTCTGCTACAGTCTGAGGCCACAACACAGACGTCATCAGCCACGTCCTCTGTGGGTGGCCCTGGTCCCCGAGGAGCCATCCCTGCAGCCTCTCTGGACCCTGGAAGGTGTCAGGGATCTGAGACCTGCTCAGGATGTAGGAGTCGTGGACGCTCCCTGGGAATCGTGTGCAGTCCTGTAGGATGTGTTTGTGGTGGTCGCACACCAGCTGAGCATTCAGCGAGTGGAAGCCCTTGCAGTTGACATAGTTGACTGCTTGTTGCCACGGAGATCTGAGCGCCACATGAGTGCTGGTGATAGCGCCCTGCACGTGTGGGAAACCAGAGATCTGTGCAAATCCCAGCGCTCTTACTCCCTGGCTTTCCTGATCCTGGGTGAAATGCACAAAGTTCTGTGCCTTCATGAAGATGGTGTCTGGGACACCCTGGATACACTTGCACCTGGAAGTTTGTGAGATCCTACACAGGTCACCTGTGGAGCCCTGGGAGGAGCCTCTGGCGTAAAGATTGAGCGCTGAGGCCGCTTTCACAGCCACTGGCAGTGAATGTCCTCCATGTCCCTGTGGGGCCAAATCCAGCAGCAGGTGGCAGATGTGAGCGACCAGTTCCCTAGACATGTGGAATCTTTGGTGACACTGGCTTTCGGTCATCTGCAGGAATGATAAGCGCTGTCCATGGACCCTGTCTAGTGAGGCCCCAACAAGCGACAGCTCTCTGGATCTTCAGCTGTGTGCACAGCAGACCCTGCCATCCCTTCAACTTGAGGGAGGTGCTCCTCCCTTTGCCGAGCCAGGATTGACCACTGCTCTCTTCTCCTTCTCCTCTGCTCTCTGTAAACCATGAAGCCTCCTGTTAAATCACCAGGCCCCATGATCCTGACGTTCTCCTCCTGTAGGATTGGACAGAGAGATGCAGGAGTTAGCATATGTCTCCTAAGGGCCCCTCTTGGTTAAATCTCTGGCTCCGGCTGCATCTCAAGGCACCTTCCAGCAAGCAGGAGAGGGCTGGTCATCACTTGGGCAGCCAGTGTGTGGTGCACTTCATGGCTGTCCGAAACCCCACTCACCTCCACCCCACTCCACTTGACCGATTGGCGGCAGCTTCACCCACTGGACTCCATGCTGCGCACTCAGCCCAGACACAGACATTCTCCTAACCCGCGCTGCAAAGCTGCGCTGTTGGCTTTAACCAGGGGGGAGACTGGTCCAAACCTGAATAAAGACATTGCAGGGGACTGTGAGCACCTCCATCAATGATGTTCCTTGCCCACCTTTGGTAAGGGGATTATACAACCTACTCAGCTGCTCCCTGAAGCTCACATTAATTTGCAGTCTGCACTCAAGGGGTGAACAATTCTGGAGCATTTGCTGGCTCTTTCATGCTTTCACAGTGCTTGAGTGGGCAGAGGACCAACTCCAAGCAAGTCAATGTAATGGCATAGCGGTACTGGTAATAGACCCTGGGTAATGCCCTGGGAACCTGGGTTCGAATCCCACCACGGCAGATGGTGAAATTTGAATTCAATAAATATTTGGAATTAGATGTCTAATGATGGCCACCATCTAGATGACAATGAAATGATTGTTGTAAAACCTATCTGGCCAGCCTTACCTGGTCTGGCCTATGTGCGACTCCAGACCCACAGCTCTGAAATGGCCTAACAAGTTGCATCAAACCCTACAGGCGACGCTTGCAAGTGCTGAGCAAGGTTGTGTGCACTCTCCTTCAAGTTCAGGTCACCAGGTACAGGTCTCTTAAGGGCAGTGATGAAGCCAGGGCAGTAAATTTGATATCCTGGTGTACAGCACAATAATGAGATGCAAATACCTGTGTGTATCTGCGTTTGTGTTTGTGTCTGTGCCTGTGTGTCTATGTCTGTCTCAGTGTATCTGTGTCAGTGCATCTATGTCTGTGCCTGTGTCTATGTCTGTCTCAGTGTGTCTGTGCCTGTGTGTTTATGTCTCTCTCAGTGTATCTGTCTCAGTGTGTCTATGTCTGTCTCAGTGCGTCTATGTCTGTGCCTGTGTCTATGTCTGTCTCAGTGTATCTGTGTCTGTGTGTTTATGTCCGTGCCTGTGTGTCTATGTCTGTCTCAGTGTATCTGTGTCAGTGCATCTATGTCTGTGCCTGTGTCTATGTCTGTCTCAGTGTATCTGTGCCTGTGTGTTTATGTCTCTCTCAGTGTATCTGTCTCAGTGTGTCTATGTCTGTCTCAGTGTATCTGTGTCAGTGTGTTTATGCCTGTGCCTGTGTGTCTATGTCTGTCTCAGTGTATCTGTGTCAGTGTGTTTATGTCTGTGCCTGTATGTCTGTGTCTGTCTCAGTGTATGTGTGTCTGTGTGTCCGTGCCTGTGTGTCTATGTCTGTCTCAGTGTATCTGTGTCAGTGCATCTATGTCTGTGCCTGTGTCTATGTCTGTCTCAGTGTGTCTGTGCCTGTGTGTTTATGTCTGTCTCAGTTTTTCTGTCTCAGTGTGTCTATGTCTGTCTCAATGCGTCTATGTCTGTGCCTGTGTCTATGTCTGTCTCAGTGTATCTGTGTCTGTGTGTTTATGTCTGTGCCTGTGTGTCTATATCTGTCTCAGTGTATCTGTGTCAGTGTGTTTATGCCTGTGCCGGTGTGTATATGTCTGTCTCAGTGTATCTGTGTCAGTGTGTCTATGTCTGTCTCAGTGTATCTGTGTCAGTGTGTCTATGTCTGTGTCAGTATGGTTATGTCTGTGCCTGTGTGACTATGTCTGTCTCAGTGTATCTGTGTCAGTGTGTCTATGTCTGTGTCAGTGTGTCTATGTCTGTGCCTGTGTATCTATGTCTGTCTCAGTGTATCTGTGTATGTGTGTCTAGGTCTGTGCCTGTTTGTCTATGTCTGTCTCAGTGTATTTGTGTCAGTATATCTGTGTCAGTGTGTTTATGTTTGTGCCTGTATGTCTATGTCTGTGTCAGTGTATCTGTGTCAGTCTGTTTATGTCTGTGCCTGTATGTCTATGTCTGTCTCAGTTTATCTGTGTCTGTGTGTCTGTGTCTGTGCCTGTGTGACTATGTCTGTCTCAGTGTATCTGTGTCAGTGTGTCTATGTCTGTGCCTGTGTGTCTATGTCTGTCTCAGTGTATCTGTGTCAGTGTGTCTATGTCTGTGCCTGTGTGTCTATGTCTGTCTCAGTGTATCTGTGTCAGATTTTCTATGTCTGTCTCAGCTTATCTATGTCAGTGTGTTTATGTCTGTGCCTGTATGTCTATGTCTGTCTCAGAGTATACGTGTATGTGTGTCTATGTCTGTGCCTGTTTGTCTATGTCTGTCTCAGTGTATCTGTGTCAGTGTGTCTATGTCTGTGCCTGTGTGTCTATGTCAGTCTCAGTGTATATGTGTATGTGTGTCTATGTCTGTGCCTGTGTGTCTATGTCTGTCTCAGCTTATCTGTGTCTGTGTGTCTATGTCTGTGCCTGTTTGTCTATGTCTGTCTCAGTGTATCTGTGTCTGTGTGTCTATGTCTGTGCCTGTGTGACTATGTCTGTCTAAGTGTATCTGTGTCAGTGTGTCCATGTCTGTCTCAGTGTATCTGTGTTGGTGTGTTTATGTATGTGCCTGTATGTCTATGACTGTCTCAGTGAATCTGTGTCAGTGTGTCTATGTCTGTGCCTGTGTGTCTATGTCTGTCTCAGTATATCTGTGTCAGAGTGTCTATGTCTGTCTCAGCTTATCTGTGTCAGTGTGTTTATGTCTGTGACTGTATGTCTATGTCTGTCTCAGTGTATCTGTGTTAGTGTGACTATGTCTGTCTAAGTGTATCTGTGTCAGTGTGTCTATGTCTGTGTCAGTGTGTCTATCTCTGTCTCAGTGTATCTGTGTCAGAGGGTCTATGTCTGTCTCAGTGTATCTGTGTCAGTGTGTCTATGTCTGTGCCTGTATGTCTATGTCAGTCTCAGTGTATTTGTGTCTGTGTGTCTATGTCTGTGCCTGTGTGACTATGCCTGTCTCAGTGTATCTGTGTCTGTGTGTCAATGTCTGTGCCTGTGTGTCTATGTCTGTCTCAGTGTATGTGTCAGTGTGTCTATGTCTATGTCTGTGCCTGTGCGTCTATGTCTGTCTCAGTGTATCTGTGTCAGTGTGTCTATGTCTGTGCCTGTGTGTCTATGTCAGTCTCAGTGTATATGTGTATGTGTGTCTATGTCTGTGCCTGTGTATCTATGTCTGTCTCAGTGTATCTGTGTCAGAGTGTCTATGTCTGTCTCAGCTTATCTGTGTCAGTGTGTCTATGTCTGTGTCTGTGCCTGTGCATCTATGTCTGTGTCAGTGTTTCTGTGTATGTGTGTCTATGTCTGTGCCTGTTTGTCTATGTCTGTCTCAGTGTATCTGTGTCAGTGTGTCCATGTCTGTCTCAGTGTATCTGTGTTGGTGTGTTTATGTATGTGCCTGTATGTCTATGACTGTCTCAGTGAATCTGTGGCAGTATGTCTATGTCTGTGCCTGTGTGTCTATGTCAGTCTCAGTGTATATGTGTATGTATGTCTATATCTGTGCCTGTGTGTCTATGTCTGTCTCAGTGTATCTGTGTCAGAGTGTCTATGTCTGTGCCTGTTTGTCTATGTCTGTCTCAGTCTATCTGTGTCAGAGGGTCTATGTCTGTCTCAGTGTATCTGTGTCAGTGTGTTTATGTCGGTGCCTGTATGTCTATGTCCGTCTCAGTGTATCTGTGTCAGTGTGTCTATGTCTGTGCCTGTTTGTCTATGTCTGTCTCAGTGTATCTGTGTTAGTGTGTCTGTCTGTCTCAGTTTTTCTGTGTCAGTGTGTCTATGTCTGTGCCTGTGTGACTATGCCTGTCTCAGTGTATCTGTGTCTGTGTATCAATGTCTGTGCCTGTGTGTCTATGTCTGTCTCAGTGTATCTGTGTCAGTGTGTCCATGTCTGTCTCAGAGTATCTGTGTTGGTGTGTTTATGTATGTGCCTGTATGTCTATGACTGTCTCAGTGAATCTGTGTCAGTGTGTCTATGTCTGTGCCTGTGTGTCTATGTCTGTCTCAGTGTATCTGTGTCAGAGTGTCTATGTCTGTCTCAGCTTATCTGTGTCAGTGTGTTTATGTCTGTGACTGTATGTCTATGTCTGTCTCAGTGTATCTGTGTCAGTGTATCTGTGTCAGTGTGTTTATGTTTGTGCCTGTATGTCTATGTCTGTGTCAGTGTATCTATGTCAGTGTGTCTATGTCTGTGTCAGTGTGTCTATGCCTGTGCCTGTTTGTCTATGTCTGTCTCAGTGTATCTGTGTTAGTGTGTCTATGTCTGTCTCAGTGTATCTGTGCCTGTGTGTCTATGTCTGTCACAGTGTTTGTGTCAGTGTGTCTATGTCTATGTCTGTGCCTGTGCGTCTATGTCTGTCTCAGTGTTTCTGTGTATGTGTGTCTATGTCTGTGCCTGTTTGTCTATGTCTGTCTCAGTGTATCTGTGTCAGTGTGTCCATGTCTGTCTCAGTGTATCTGTGTTGGTGTGTTTATGTATGTGCCTGTATGTCTATGACTGTCTCAGTGTATCTGTGAGAGTGTGTCTATGTCTGTGCCTGTGTGTCTATGTCTGTGCCTGTGTGTCTATGTCAGTCTCAGTGTATATGTGTATGTGTGTCTATGTCTGTGCCTGTGTGTCTATGTCTGTCTCAGTGTATCTGTGTCAGTGTGTCTATGTCTGTGCCTGTTTGTCTATGTCTGTCTCAGTGTATCTGTGTCAGAAGGTCTATGTCTGTCTCAGCGTATCTGTGTCAGTGTGTCTATGTTTGTGTCAGTGTGTCTATGCCTGTGCCTGTTTGTCTATGTCTGTCTCAGTGTATCTGTGTTAGAGTGTCTGTCTGTCTCAGTTTTTCTGTGTCAATGTGTTTATGTCTGTGCCTGTATGTCTATGTCTGTCTCAGTGTATCTGTGATTGTGTGTCTATGTCTGTGCCTGTGTGACTATGCCTGTCTCAGTGTATCTGTGTCTGTGTGTCAATGTCTGTGCTTGTGTGTCTATGTCTGTCTCAGTGTATGTGTCAGTGTGTCTATGTCTATATCTGTGCCTGTGCGTCTATGTCTGTCTCAGTGTTTCTGTGTATGTGTGTCTATGTCTGTGCCTGTTTGTCTCTGTCTGTCTCAGTGTATCTGTGTCAGTGTATCCATGTCTATCTCAGTGTATCTGTGTCAGTGTGTTTATGTATGTGCCTGTATGTCTATGACTGTCTCAGTGAATCTGTGTCAGTGTGTCTATGTCTGTGCCTGTGTGTCTATGTCTGTCTCAGTGTATATGTGTATGTGTGTCTATGTCTGTGCCTGTGTGTCTATGTCAGTCTCAGTGTATCTGTGTCAGTGTGTCTATGTCTGTGCCTGTGTGTCTATGTCTGTCTCAGTGTATCTGTGTTAGTGTGTCTGTCTGTCTCAGTTTTTCTGTGTCAGTGTGTCTATGTCTGTGCCTGTGTGACTATGCCTGTCTCAGTGTATCTGTGTCTGTGTATCAATGTCTGTGCCTGTGTGTCTATGTCTGTCTCAGTGTATGTGTCAGTGTGTCTATGTCTATGTCTGTGCCTGTGCGTCTATGTCTGTCTCAGTGTTTCTGTGTATGTGTGTCTATGTCTGTGCCTGTTTGTCTATGTCTGTCTCAGTGTATCTGTGTCAGTGTGTCCATGTCTGTCTCAGTGTATCTGTGTTGGTGTGTTTATGTATGTGCCTGTATGTCTATGACTGTCTCAGTGTATATGTGTATGTGTGTCTATGTCTGTGCCTGTGTGTCTATGTCTGTCTCAGCTTATCTGTGTCTGTGTGTCTATGTCTGTGCCTGTTTGTCTATGTCTGTCTCAGTGTATCTGTGTCAGAGGGTCTATGTCTGTCTCAGTGTATCTGTGTCAGTGTGTCTATGTCTGTGCCTGTGTGTCTATGTCTGTCTCAGTGAATATGTGTATGTGTGTCTATGTCTGTGCCTGTGTGTCTATGTCTGTCTCAGCTTATCTGTGTCTGTGTGTCTATGTCTGTGCCTGTTTGTCTATGTCTGTCTCAGCGTATCTGTGTCAGAGGGTCTATGTCTCTCTCAGTGTATCTGTGTCAGAGTGTCTTTGCCTGTGCCTATGCGTCTATGTCTGTCTCAGTGTATCTGTGTCAGTGTGTCTATGTCTGTTCCTGTGTGTCTATGTCTGTCTCAGTATATCTGTGTCAGTGTGTCTATGTCTGTGCCTGTGTGTCTATGTCTGTCTCAGTGTATCTGTGTCTGTGTGTCTATGTCTGTGCCTGTTTGTCTATGTCTGTCTCAGTCTATCTGTGTCAGAGGGTCTATGTCTGTCTCAGTGTATCTGTGTCAGTGTGTTTATGTCTGTGCCTGTATGTCTATGTCCGTCTCAGTGTATCTGTGTCAGTGTGTCTATGTCTGTGCCTGGTTGTCTATGTCTGTCTCAGTGTATCTGTGTCAGAAGGTCTATGTCTGTCTCAGCGTATTTGTGTCAGTGTGTCTCTGTCTGTGTCAGTGTGTCTATGCCTGTGCCTGTTTGTCTATGTCTGTCTCAGTGTATCTGTGTTAATGTGTCTGTCTGTCTCAGTTTTTCTGTGTCTGTGTGTCTATGTCTGTGCCTGTGTGACTATGCCTGTTTCAGTGTATCTGTGTCTGTGTATCAATGTCTGTGCCTGTGTGTCTATGTCTGTCTCAGTGTATGTGTCAGTGTGTCTATGTCTATGTCTGTGCCTGTGCGTCTATGTTTGTCTCAGTGTTTCTGTGTATGTGTGTCTATGTCTGTGCCTGTTTGTCTATGTCTGACTCAGTGTATCTGTGTCAGTGTGTCCATGTCTGTCTCAGTGTATCTGTGTTGGTGTGTTTATGTATGTGACTGTATGTCTATGACTGTCTCAGTGAATCTGTGGCAGTATGTCTATGTCTGTGCCTGTGTGTCTATGTCAGTCTCAGTGTATATGTGTATGTATGTCTATATCTGTGCCTGTGTGTCTATGTCTGTCTCAGTGTATCTGTGTCAGAGTGTCTATGTCTGTCTCAGCTTATCTGTGTCAGTGTGTTTATGTCTGTGACTGTATGTCTATGTCTGTCTCAGTGTATCTGTGTCAGTGTATCTGTGTCAGTGTGTTTATGTTTGTGCCTGTATGTCTATGTCTGTGTCAGTGTATCTATGTCAGTGTGTCTATGTCTGTGTCAGTGTGTCTATGCCTGTGCCTGTTTGTCTATGTCTGTCTCAGTGTATCTGTGTTAGTGTGTCTATGTCTGTCTCAGTGTATCTGTGCCTGTGTGTCTATGTCTGTCACAGTGTTTGTGTCAGTGTGTCTATGCCTGTGCCTGTTTGTCTATGTCTGTCTCAGTGTATCTGTGTTAGAGTGTCTGTCTGTCTCAGTTTTTCTGTGTCAATGTGTTTATGTCTGTGCCTGTATGTCTATGCTGTCTCAGTGTATCTGTGATTGTGTGTCTATGTCTGTGCCTGTGTGACTATGCCTGTCTCAGTGTATCTGTGTCTGTGTGTCAAAGTCTGTGCTTGTGTGTCTATGTCTGTCTCAGTGTATGTGTCAGTGTGTCTATGTCTATATCTGTGCCTGTGCGTCTATGTCTGTCTCAGTGTTTCTGTGTATGTGTGTCTATGTCTGTGCCTGTTTGTCTCTGTCTGTCTCAGTGTATCTGTGTCAGTGTATCCATGTCTATCTCAGTGTATCTGTGTCAGTGTGTTTATGTATGTGCCTGTATGTCTATGACTGTCTCAGTGAATCTGTGTCAGTGTGTCTATGTCTGTGCCTGTGTGTCTATGTCTGTCTCAGTGTATATGTGTATGTGTGTCTATGTCTGTGCCTGTGTGTCTATGTCTGTCTCAGTGTATCTGTGTTAGTGTGTCTGTCTGTCTCAGTGTATCTGTGTCAGTGTGTCCATGTCTGTCTCAGAGTATCTGTGTTGGTGTGTTTATGTATGTGCCTGTATGTCTATGACTGTCTCAGTGTATATGTGTCAGTGTGTCTATGTCTGTGCCTGTGTGTCTATGTCTGTCTCAGTGTATATGTGTATGTGTGTCTATGTCTGTGCCTGTGTGTCTATGTCAGTCTCAGTGTATCTGTGTCAGTGTGTCTATGTCTGTGCCTGTGTGTCTATGTCTGTCTCAGTGTATCTGTGTTAGTGTGTCTGTCTGTCTCAGTTTTTCTGTGTCAGTGTGTCTATGTCTGTGCCTGTGTGACTATGCCTGTCTCAGTGTATCTGTGTCTGTGTATCAATGTCTGTGCCTGTGTGTCTATGTCTGTCTCAGTGTATGTGTCAGTGTGTCTATGTCTATGTCTGTGCCTGTGCGTCTATGTCTGTCTCAGTGTTCCTGTGTATGTGTGTCTATGTCTGTGCCTGTTTGTCTATGTCTGTCTCAGTGTATCTGTGTTGGTGTGTTTATGTATGTGCCTGTATGTCTATGACTGTCTCAGTGTATATGTGTATGTGTGTCTATGTCTGTGCCTGTGTGTCTATGTCTGTCTCAGCTTATCTGTGTCTGTGTGTCTATGTCTGTGCCTGTTTGTCTATGTCTGTCTCAGTGTATCTGTGTCAGAGGGTCTATGTCTGTCTCAGTGTATCTGTGTCAGTGTGTCTATGTCTGTGCCTGTGTGTCTATGTCTGTCTCAGTGTATATGTGTATGTGTGTCTATGTCTGTGCCTGTGTGTCTATGTCTGTCTCAGCTTATCTGTGTCTGTGTGTCTATGTCTGTGCCTGTTTGTCTATGTCTGTCTCAGCGTATCTGTGTCAGAGGGTCTATGTCTCTCTCAGTGTATCTGTGTCAGAGTGTCTTTGCCTGTGCCTATGCGTCTATGTCTGTCTCAGTGTATCTGTGTCAGTGTGTCTATGTCTGTTCCTGTGTGTCTATGTCTGTCTCAGTATATCTGTGTCAGTGTGTCTATGTCTGTGCCTGTGTGTCTATGTCTGTCTCAGTGTATCTGTGTCTGTGTGTCTATGTCTGTGCCTGTTTGTCTATGTCTGTCTCAGTCTATCTGTGTCAGAGGGTCTATGTCTGTCTCAGTGTATCTGTGTCAGTGTGTTTATGTCTGTGCCTGTATGTCTATGTCCGTCTCAGTGTATCTGTGTCAGTGTGTCTATGTCTGTGCCTGGTTGTCTATGTCTGTCTCAGTGTATCTGTGTCAGAAGGTCTATGTCTGTCTCAGCGTATTTGTGTCAGTGTGTCTATGTCTGTGTCAGTGTGTCTATGCCTGTGCCTGTTTGTCTATGTCTGTCTCAGTGTATCTGTGTTAATGTGTCTGTCTGTCTCAGTTTTTCTGTGTCTGTGTGTCTATGTCTGTGCCTGTGTGACTATGCCTGTTTCAGTGTATCTGTGTCTGTGTATCAATGTCTGTGCCTGTGTGTCTATGTCTGTCTCAGTGTATGTGTCAGTGTGTCTATGTCTATGTCTGTGCCTGTGCGTCTATGTTTGTCTCAGTGTTTCTGTGTATGTGTGTCTATGTCTGTGCCTGTTTGTCTATGTCTGACTCAGTGTATCTGTGTCAGTGTGTCCATGTCTGTCTCAGTGTATCTGTGTTGGTGTGTTTATGTATGTGCCTGTATGTCTATGACTGTCTCAGTGAATCTGTGGCAGTATGTCTATGTCTGTGCCTGTGTGTCTATGTCAGTCTCAGTGTATATGTGTATGTATGTCTATATCTGTGCCTGTGTGTCTATGTCTGTCTCAGTGTATCTGTGTCAGAGTGTCTATGTCTGTCTCAGCTTATCTGTGTCAGTGTGTTTATGTCTGTGACTGTATGTCTATGTCTGTCTCAGTGTATCTGTGTCAGTGTATCTGTGTCAGTGTGTTTATGTTTGTGCCTGTATGTCTATGTCTGTGTCAGTGTATCTATGTCAGTGTGTCTATGTCTGTGTCAGTGTGTCTATGCCTGTGCCTGTTTGTCTATGTCTGTCTCAGTGTATCTGTGTTAGTGTGTCTATGTCTGTCTCAGTGTATCTGTGCCTGTGTGTCTATGTCTGTCACAGTGTATCTGTGTTGGTGTGTTTATGTATGTGCCTGTATGTCTATGACTGTCTCAGTGAATCTGTGGCAGTATGTCTATGTCTGTGCCTGTGTGTCTATGTCAGTCTCAGTGTATATGTGTATGTATGTCTATATCTGTGCCTGTGTGTCTATGTCTGTCTCAGTGTATCTGTGTCAGAGTGTCTATGTCTGTGCCTGTTTGTCTATGTCTGTCTCAGTCTATCTGTGTCAGAGGGTCTATGTCTGTCTCAGTGTATCTGTGTCAATGTGTTTATGTCTGTGCCTGTGTGTCTATGTCTGTCTCAGTGTATCTGTGTCTGTGTGTCTATGTCTGTGCCAGTGTGACTATGTCTGTCTCAGTGAATCTGTGTTGGTGTGTCTATGTCTGTGCCTGTGTGTCTATGTCTGTCTCAGTGTATATCTGTATGTGTATCTATGTCTGTGCCTGTTTGTCTATGTCTGTCTCAGTGTAACTGTGTCAGAGTGTCTATGTCTGTCTCAGCTTATCTGTTACAGTGTGTTTATGTCTGTGCCTGTATGTCTATGTCTGTCTCAGTGTATCTGTGTCAGTGTGTCTATGTCTGTGCCTGTGTGTCTATGTCTGTCTCAGTGTATCTGTGTCAGTGTGTCTATGCCTGTGCCTGTTTGTCTATGTCTGTCTCAGTGTATCTGTGTTAGTGTGTCTGTCTGTCTCAGTTTTTCTGTGTCAGTGTGTTTATGTCTGTGCCTGTATGTCTATGTCTGTCTCAGTGTATCTGTGTCTGTGTGTCTATGTCTGTGCCTGTGTGACTATGCCTGTCTCAGTGTATCTGTGTCTGTCTATCAATGTCTGTGCCTGTGTGTCTATTTCTGTCTCAGTGTATGTGTCAGTGAGTCTATGTCTATGTCTGTGCCTGTGTGTCTATGTCTGTCTCAGTGTATCTGTGTCAGTGTGTCCATGTCTGTCTCAGAGTATCTGTGTTGGTGTGTTTATGTATGTGCCTGTATGTCTATGACTGTCTCAGTGAATCTGTGTCAGTGTGTCTATGTCTGTGCCTGTGTGTCTATGTCTGTCTCAGTGTATCTGTGTCAGAGTGTCTATGTCTGTCTCAGCTTATCTGTGTCAGTGTGTTTATGTCTGTGACTGTATGTCTATGTCTGTCTCAGTGTATCTGTGTCAGTGTATCTGTGTCAGTGTGTTTATGTTTGTGCCTGTATGTCTATGTCTGTGTCAGTGTATCTATGTCAGTGTGTCTATGTCTGTGTCAGTGTGTCTATGCCTGTGCCTGTTTGTCTATGTCTGTCTCAGTGTATCTGTGTTAGTGTGTCTATGTCTGTCTCAGTGTATCTGTGCCTGTGTGTCTATGTCTGTCACAGTGTTTGTGTCAGTGTGTCTATGTCTATGTCTGTGCCTGTGCGTCTATGTCTGTCTCAGTGTTTCTGTGTATGTGTGTCTATGTCTGTGCCTGTTTGTCTATGTCTGTCTCAGTGTATCTGTGTCAGTGTGTCCATGTCTGTCTCAGTGTATCTGTGTTGGTGTGTTTATGTATGTGCCTGTATGTCTATGACTGTCTCAGTGTATCTGTGAGAGTGTGTCTATGTCTGTGCCTGTGTGTCTATGTCTGTGCCTGTGTGTCTATGTCAGTCTCAGTGTATATGTGTATGTGTGTCTATGTCTGTGCCTGTGTGTCTATGTCTGTCTCAGTGTATCTGTGTCAGTGTGTCTATGTCTGTGCCTGTTTGTCTATGTCTGTCTCAGTGTATCTGTGTCAGAAGGTCTATGTCTGTCTCAGCGTATCTGTGTCAGTGTGTCTATGTTTGTGTCAGTGTGTCTATGCCTGTGCCTGTTTGTCTATGTCTGTCTCAGTGTATCTGTGTTAGAGTGTCTGTCTGTCTCAGTTTTTCTGTGTCAATGTGTTTATGTCTGTGCCTGTATGTCTATGTCTGTCTCAGTGTATCTGTGATTGTGTGTCTATGTCTGTGCCTGTGTGACTATGCCTGTCTCAGTGTATCTGTGTCTGTGTGTCAATGTCTGTGCTTGTGTGTCTATGTCTGTCTCAGTGTATGTGTCAGTGTGTCTATGTCTATATCTGTGCCTGTGCGTCTATGTCTGTCTCAGTGTTTCTGTGTATGTGTGTCTATGTCTGTGCCTGTTTGTCTCTGTCTGTCTCAGTGTATCTGTGTCAGTGTATCCATGTCTATCTCAGTGTATCTGTGTCAGTGTGTTTATGTATGTGCCTGTATGTCTATGACTGTCTCAGTGAATCTGTGTCAGTGTGTCTATGTCTGTGCCTGTGTGTCTATGTCTGTCTCAGTGTATATGTGTATGTGTGTCTATGTCTGTGCCTGTGTGTCTATGGCTGTCCCAGTGTATCTGTGTCAGAGTGTCTATGTCTGTCTCAGCTTATCTGTGTCAGTGTGTTTATGTCTGTGACTGTATGTCTATGTCTGTCTCAGTGTATCTGTGTCAGTGTGTCTATGCCTGTGCCTGTTTGTCTATGTCTGTCTCAGTGTATCTGTGTCAGTGTGTCTATGTCTGTGTCAGTGTGTCTATGCCTGTGCCTGTTTGTCTATGTCTGTCTCAGTGTATCTGTGTCAGTGTGTTTATGTCTGTGCCTGTATGTCTATGTCTGTCTCAGTGTATCTGTGTCAATGTGTTTATGTCTGTGCCTGTGTGTCTATGTCTGTCTCAGTGTATCTGTGTCTGTGTGTCTATGTCTGTGCCAGTGTGACTATGTCTGTCTCAGTGAATCTGTGTTGGTGTGTCTATGTCTGTGCCTGTGTGTCTATGTCTGTCTCAGTGTATATCTGTATGTGTATCTATGTCTGTGCCTGTTTGTCTATGTCTGTCTCAGTGTAACTGTGTCAGAGTGTCTATGTCTGTCTCAGCTTATCTGTTACAGTGTGTTTATGTCTGTGCCTGTATGTCTATGTCTGTCTCAGTGTATCTGTGTCAGTGTGTCTATGTCTGTGCCTGTGTGTCTATGTCTGTCTCAGTGTATCTGTGTCAGTGTGTCTATGCCTGTGCCTGTTTGTCTATGTCTGTCTCAGTGTATCTGTGTTAGTGTGTCTGTCTGTCTCAGTTTTTCTGTGTCAGTGTGTTTATGTCTGTGCCTGTATGTCTATGTCTGTCTCAGTGTATCTGTGTCTGTGTGTCTATGTCTGTGCCTGTGTGACTATGCCTGTCTCAGTGTATCTGTGTCTGTCTATCAATGTCTGTGCCTGTGTGTCTATTTCTGTCTCAGTGTATGTGTCAGTGAGTCTATGTCTATGTCTGTGCCTGTGTGTCTATGTCTGTCTCAGTGTATCTGTGTCAGTGTGTCCATGTCTGTCTCAGAGTATCTGTGTTGGTGTGTTTATGTATGTGCCTGTATGTCTATGACTGTCTCAGTGAATCTGTGTCAGTGTGTCTATGTCTGTGCCTGTGTGTCTATGTCTGTCTCAGTGTATCTGTGTCAGAGTGTCTATGTCTGTCTCAGCTTATCTGTGTCAGTGTGTTTATGTCTGTGACTGTATGTCTATGTCTGTCTCAGTGTATCTGTGTCAGTGTATCTGTGTCAGTGTGTTTATGTTTGTGCCTGTATGTCTATGTCTGTGTCAGTGTATCTATGTCAGTGTGTCTATGTCTGTGTCAGTGTGTCTATGCCTGTGCCTGTTTGTCTATGTCTGTCTCAGTGTATCTGTGTTAGTGTGTCTATGTCTGTCTCAGTGTATCTGTGCCTGTGTGTCTATGTCTGTCACAGTGTTTGTGTCAGTGTGTCTATGTCTATGTCTGTGCCTGTGCGTCTATGTCTGTCTCAGTGTTTCTGTGTATGTGTGTCTATGTCTGTGCCTGTTTGTCTATGTCTGTCTCAGTGTATCTGTGTCAGTGTGTCCATGTCTGTCTCAGTGTATCTGTGTTGGTGTGTTTATGTATGTGCCTGTATGTCTATGACTGTCTCAGTGTATCTGTGAGAGTGTGTCTATGTCTGTGCCTGTGTGTCTATGTCTGTGCCTGTGTGTCTATGTCAGTCTCAGTGTATATGTGTATGTGTGTCTATGTCTGTGCCTGTGTGTCTATGTCTGTCTCAGTGTATCTGTGTCAGTGTGTCTATGTCTGTGCCTGTTTGTCTATGTCTGTCTCAGTGTATCTGTGTCAGAAGGTCTATGTCTGTCTCAGCGTATCTGTGTCAGTGTGTCTATGTTTGTGTCAGTGTGTCTATGCCTGTGCCTGTTTGTCTATGTCTGTCTCAGTGTATCTGTGTTAGAGTGTCTGTCTGTCTCAGTTTTTCTGTGTCAATGTGTTTATGTCTGTGCCTGTATGTCTATGTCTGTCTCAGTGTATCTGTGATTGTGTGTCTATGTCTGTGCCTGTGTGACTATGCCTGTCTCAGTGTATCTGTGTCTGTGTGTCAATGTCTGTGCTTGTGTGTCTATGTCTGTCTCAGTGTATGTGTCAGTGTGTCTATGTCTATATCTGTGCCTGTGCGTCTATGTCTGTCTCAGTGTTTCTGTGTATGTGTGTCTATGTCTGTGCCTGTTTGTCTCTGTCTGTCTCAGTGTATCTGTGTCAGTGTATCCATGTCTATCTCAGTGTATCTGTGTCAGTGTGTTTATGTATGTGCCTGTATGTCTATGACTGTCTCAGTGAATCTGTGTCAGTGTGTCTATGTCTATCTCAGTGTATCTGTGTCAGTGTGTTTATGTATGTGCCTGTATGTCTATGACTGTCTCAGTGAATCTGTGTCAGTGTGTCTATGTCTGTGCCTGTGTGTCTATGTCTGTCTCAGTGTATATGTGTATGTGTGTCTATGTCTGTGCCTGTGTGTCTATGTCTGTCTCAGTGTATCTGTGTTAGTGTGTCTGTCTGTCTCAGTGTATCTGTGTCAGTGTGTCCATGTCTGTCTCAGAGTATCTGTGTTGGTGTGTTTATGTATGTGCCTGTATGTCTATGACTGTCTCAGTGTATATGTGTCAGTGTGTCTATGTCTGTGCCTGTGTGTCTATGTCTGTCTCAGTGTATATGTGTATGTGTGTCTATGTCTGTGCCTGTGTGTCTATGTCAGTCTCAGTGTATCTGTGTCAGTGTGTCTATGTCTGTGCCTGTGTGTCTATGTCTGTCTCAGTGTATCTGTGTTAGTGTGTCTGTCTGTCTCAGTTTTTCTGTGTCAGTGTGTCTATGTCTGTGCCTGTGTGACTATGCCTGTCTCAGTGTATCTGTGTCTGTGTATCAATGTCTGTGCCTGTGTGTCTATGTCTGTCTCAGTGTATGTGTCAGTGTGTCTATGTCTATGTCTGTGCCTGTGCGTCTATGTCTGTCTCAGTGTTCCTGTGTATGTGTGTCTATGTCTGTGCCTGTTTGTCTATGTCTGTCTCAGTGTATCTGTGTCAGTGTGTCCATGTCTGTCTCAGTGTATCTGTGTTGGTGTGTTTATGTATGTGCCTGTATGTCTATGACTGTCTCAGTGTATATGTGTATGTGTGTCTATGTCTGTGCCTGTGTGTCTATGTCTGTCTCAGCTTATCTGTGTCTGTGTGTCTATGTCTGTGCCTGTTTGTCTATGTCTGTCTCAGTGTATCTGTGTCAGAGGGTCTATGTCTGTCTCAGTGTATCTGTGTCAGTGTGTCTATGTCTGTGCCTGTGTGTCTATGTCTGTCTCAGTGTATATGTGTATGTGTGTCTATGTCTGTGCCTGTGTGTCTATGTCTGTCTCAGCTTATCTGTGTCTGTGTGTCTATGTCTGTGCCTGTTTGTCTATGTCTGTCTCAGCGTATCTGTGTCAGAGGGTCTATGTCTCTCTCAGTGTATCTGTGTCAGAGTGTCTTTGCCTGTGCCTATGCGTCTATGTCTGTCTCAGTGTATCTGTGTCAGTGTGTCTATGTCTGTTCCTGTGTGTCTATGTCTGTCTCAGTATATCTGTGTCAGTGTGTCTATGTCTGTGCCTGTGTGTCTATGTCTGTCTCAGTGTATCTGTGTCTGTGTGTCTATGTCTGTGCCTGTTTGTCTATGTCTGTCTCAGTCTATCTGTGTCAGAGGGTCTATGTCTGTCTCAGTGTATCTGTGTCAGTGTGTTTATGTCTGTGCCTGTATGTCTATGTCCGTCTCAGTGTATCTGTGTCAGTGTGTCTATGTCTGTGCCTGGTTGTCTATGTCTGTCTCAGTGTATCTGTGTCAGAAGGTCTATGTCTGTCTCAGCGTATTTGTGTCAGTGTGTCTATGTCTGTGTCAGTGTGTCTATGCCTGTGCCTGTTTGTCTATGTCTGTCTCAGTGTATCTGTGTTAATGTGTCTGTCTGTCTCAGTTTTTCTGTGTCTGTGTGTCTATGTCTGTGCCTGTGTGACTATGCCTGTTTCAGTGTATCTGTGTCTGTGTATCAATGTCTGTGCCTGTGTGTCTATGTCTGTCTCAGTGTATGTGTCAGTGTGTCTATGTCTATGTCTGTGCCTGTGCGTCTATGTTTGTCTCAGTGTTTCTGTGTATGTGTGTCTATGTCTGTGCCTGTTTGTCTATGTCTGACTCAGTGTATCTGTGTCAGTGTGTCCATGTCTGTCTCAGTGTATCTGTGTTGGTGTGTTTATGTATGTGCCTGTATGTCTATGACTGTCTCAGTGAATCTGTGGCAGTATGTCTATGTCTGTGCCTGTGTGTCTATGTCAGTCTCAGTGTATATGTGTATGTATGTCTATATCTGTGCCTGTGTGTCTATGTCTGTCTCAGTGTATCTGTGTCAGAGTGTCTATGTCTGTGCCTGTTTGTCTATGTCTGTCTCAGTCTATCTGTGTCAGAGGGTCTATGTCTGTCTCAGTGTATCTGTGTCAATGTGTTTATGTCTGTGCCTGTGTGTCTATGTCTGTCTCAGTGTATCTGTGTCTGTGTGTCTATGTCTGTGCCAGTGTGACTATGTCTGTCTCAGTGAATCTGTGTTGGTGTGTCTATGTCTGTGCCTGTGTGTCTATGTCTGTCTCAGTGTATATCTGTATGTGTATCTATGTCTGTGCCTGTTTGTCTATGTCTGTCTCAGTGTAACTGTGTCAGAGTGTCTATGTCTGTCTCAGCTTATCTGTTACAGTGTGTTTATGTCTGTGCCTGTATGTCTATGTCTGTCTCAGTGTATCTGTGTCAGTGTGTCTATGTCTGTGCCTGTGTGTCTATGTCTGTCTCAGTGTATCTGTGTCAGTGTGTCTATGCCTGTGCCTGTTTGTCTATGTCTGTCTCAGTGTATCTGTGTTAGTGTGTCTGTCTGTCTCAGTTTTTCTGTGTCAGTGTGTTTATGTCTGTGCCTGTATGTCTATGTCTGTCTCAGTGTATCTGTGTCTGTGTGTCTATGTCTGTGCCTGTGTGACTATGCCTGTCTCAGTGTATCTGTGTCTGTCTATCAATGTCTGTGCCTGTGTGTCTATTTCTGTCTCAGTGTATGTGTCAGTGAGTCTATGTCTATGTCTGTGCCTGTGTGTCTATGTCTGTCTCAGTGTATCTGTGTCAGTGTGTCCATGTCTGTCTCAGAGTATCTGTGTTGGTGTGTTTATGTATGTGCCTGTATGTCTATGACTGTCTCAGTGAATCTATGTCAGTGTGTCTATGTCTGTGCCTGTGTGTCTATGTCTGTCTCAGTGTATCTGTGTCAGAGTGTCTATGTCTGTCTCAGCTTATCTGTGTCAGTGTGTTTATGTCTGTGACTGTATGTCTATGTCTGTCTCAGTGTATCTGTGTCAGTGTATCTGTGTCAGTGTGTTTATGTTTGTGCCTGTATGTCTATGTCTGTGTCAGTGTATCTATGTCAGTGTGTCTATGTCTGTGTCAGTGTGTCTATGCCTGTGCCTGTTTGTCTATGTCTGTCTCAGTGTATCTGTGTTAGTGTGTCTATGTCTGTCTCAGTGTATCTGTGCCTGTGTGTCTATGTCTGTCACAGTGTTTGTGTCAGTGTGTCTATGTCTATGTCTGTGCCTGTGCGTCTATGTCTGTCTCAGTGTTTCTGTGTATGTGTGTCTATGTCTGTGCCTGTTTGTCTATGTCTGTCTCAGTGTATCTGTGTCAGTGTGTCCATGTCTGTCTCAGTGTATCTGTGTTGGTGTGTTTATGTATGTGCCTGTATGTCTATGACTGTCTCAGTGTATCTGTGAGAGTGTGTCTATGTCTGTGCCTGTGTGTCTATGTCTGTGCCTGTGTGTCTATGTCAGTCTCAGTGTATATGTGTATGTGTGTCTATGTCTGTGCCTGTGTGTCTATGTCTGTCTCAGTGTATCTGTGTCAGTGTGTCTATGTCTGTGCCTGTTTGTCTATGTCTGTCTCAGTGTATCTGTGTCAGAAGGTCTATGTCTGTCTCAGCGTATCTGTGTCAGTGTGTCTATGTTTGTGTCAGTGTGTCTATGCCTGTGCCTGTTTGTCTATGTCTGTCTCAGTGTATCTGTGTTAGAGTGTCTGTCTGTCTCAGTTTTTCTGTGTCAATGTGTTTATGTCTGTGCCTGTATGTCTATGTCTGTCTCAGTGTATCTGTGATTGTGTGTCTATGTCTGTGCCTGTGTGACTATGCCTGTCTCAGTGTATCTGTGTCTGTGTGTCAATGTCTGTGCTTGTGTGTCTATGTCTGTCTCAGTGTATGTGTCAGTGTGTCTATGTCTATATCTGTGCCTGTGCGTCTATGTCTGTCTCAGTGTTTCTGTGTATGTGTGTCTATGTCTGTGCCTGTTTGTCTCTGTCTGTCTCAGTGTATCTGTGTCAGTGTATCCATGTCTATCTCAGTGTATCTGTGTCAGTGTGTTTATGTATGTGCCTGTATGTCTATGACTGTCTCAGTGAATCTGTGTCAGTGTGTCTATGTCTGTGCCTGTGTGTCTATGTCTGTCTCAGTGTATATGTGTATGTGTGTCTATGTCTGTGCCTGTGTGTCTATGGCTGTCCCAGTGTATCTGTGTCAGAGTGTCTATGTCTGTCTCAGCTTATCTGTGTCAGTGTGTTTATGTCTGTGACTGTATGTCTATGTCTGTCTCAGTGTATCTGTGTCAGTGTGTCTATGCCTGTGCCTGTTTGTCTATGTCTGTCTCAGTGTATCTGTGTCAGTGTGTCTATGTCTGTGTCAGTGTGTCTATGCCTGTGCCTGTTTGTCTATGTCTGTCTCAGTGTATCTGTGTCAGTGTGTTTATGTCTGTGCCTGTATGTCTATGTCTGTCTCAGTGTATCTGTGTCAATGTGTTTATGTCTGTGCCTGTGTGTCTATGTCTGTCTCAGTGTATCTGTGTCTGTGTCTCTATGTCTGTGCCAGTGTGACTATGTCTGTCTCAGTGAATCTGTGTTGGTGTGTCTATGTCTGTGCCTGTGTGTCTATGTCTGTCTCAGTGTATATCTGTATGTGTATCTATGTCTGTGCCTGTTTGTCTATGTCTGTCTCAGTGTAACTGTGTCAGAGTGTCTATGTCTGTCTCAGCTTATCTGTTACAGTGTGTTTATGTCTGTGCCTGTATGTCTATGTCTGTCTCAGTGTATCTGTGTCAGTGTGTCTATGTCTGTGCCTGTGTGTCTATGTCTGTCTCAGTGTATCTGTGTCAGTGTGTCTATGCCTGTGCCTGTTTGTCTATGTCTGTCTCAGTGTATCTGTGTTAGTGTGTCTGTCTGTCTCAGTTTTTCTGTGTCAGTGTGTTTATGTCTGTGCCTGTATGTCTATGTCTGTCTCAGTGTATCTGTGTCTGTGTGTCTATGTCTGTGCCTGTGTGACTATGCCTGTCTCAGTGTATCTGTGTCTGTCTATCAATGTCTGTGCCTGTGTGTCTATTTCTGTCTCAGTGTATGTGTCAGTGAGTCTATGTCTATGTCTGTGCCTGTGTGTCTATGTCTGTCTCAGTGTATCTGTGTCAGTGTGTCCATGTCTGTCTCAGAGTATCTGTGTTGGTGTGTTTATGTATGTGCCTGTATGTCTATGACTGTCTCAGTGAATCTGTGTCAGTGTGTCTATGTCTGTGCCTGTGTGTCTATGTCTGTCTCAGTGTATCTGTGTCAGAGTGTCTATGTCTGTCTCAGCTTATCTGTGTCAGTGTGTTTATGTCTGTGACTGTATGTCTATGTCTGTCTCAGTGTATCTGTGTCAGTGTATCTGTGTCAGTGTGTTTATGTTTGTGCCTGTATGTCTATGTCTGTGTCAGTGTATCTATGTCAGTGTGTCTATGTCTGTGTCAGTGTGTCTATGCCTGTGCCTGTTTGTCTATGTCTGTCTCAGTGTATCTGTGTTAGTGTGTCTATGTCTGTCTCAGTGTATCTGTGCCTGTGTGTCTATGTCTGTCACAGTGTTTGTGTCAGTGTGTCTATGTCTATGTCTGTGCCTGTGCGTCTATGTCTGTCTCAGTGTTTCTGTGTATGTGTGTCTATGTCTGTGCCTGTTTGTCTATGTCTGTCTCAGTGTATCTGTGTCAGTGTGTCCATGTCTGTCTCAGTGTATCTGTGTTGGTGTGTTTATGTATGTGCCTGTATGTCTATGACTGTCTCAGTGTATCTGTGAGAGTGTGTCTATGTCTGTGCCTGTGTGTCTATGTCTGTGCCTGTGTGTCTATGTCAGTCTCAGTGTATATGTGTATGTGTGTCTATGTCTGTGCCTGTGTGTCTATGTCTGTCTCAGTGTATCTGTGTCAGTGTGTCTATGTCTGTGCCTGTTTGTCTATGTCTGTCTCAGTGTATCTGTGTCAGAAGGTCTATGTCTGTCTCAGCGTATCTGTGTCAGTGTGTCTATGTTTGTGTCAGTGTGTCTATGCCTGTGCCTGTTTGTCTATGTCTGTCTCAGTGTATCTGTGTTAGAGTGTCTGTCTGTCTCAGTTTTTCTGTGTCAATGTGTTTATGTCTGTGCCTGTATGTCTATGTCTGTCTCAGTGTATCTGTGATTGTGTGTCTATGTCTGTGCCTGTGTGACTATGCCTGTCTCAGTGTATCTGTGTCTGTGTGTCAATGTCTGTGCTTGTGTGTCTATGTCTGTCTCAGTGTATGTGTCAGTGTGTCTATGTCTATATCTGTGCCTGTGCGTCTATGTCTGTCTCAGTGTTTCTGTGTATGTGTGTCTATGTCTGTGCCTGTTTGTCTCTGTCTGTCTCAGTGTATCTGTGTCAGTGTATCCATGTCTATCTCAGTGTATCTGTGTCAGTGTGTTTATGTATGTGCCTGTATGTCTATGACTGTCTCAGTGAATCTGTGTCAGTGTGTCTATGTCTGTGCCTGTGTGTCTATGTCTGTCTCAGTGTATATGTGTATGTGTGTCTATGTCTGTGCCTGTGTGTCTATGTCTGTCTCAGTGTATCTGTGTTAGTGTGTCTGTCTGTCTCAGTTTTTCTGTGTCAGTGTGTCTATGTCTGTGCCTGTGTGACTATGCCTGTCTCAGTGTATCTGTGTCTGTATATCAATGTCTGTGCCTGTGTGTCTATGTCTGTCTCAGTGTATGTGTCAGTGTGTCTATGTCTATGTCTGTGCCTGTGCGTCTATGTCTGTCTCAGTGTTCCTGTGTATGTGTGTCTATGTCTGTGCCTGTTTGTCTATGTCTGTCTCAGTGTATCTGTGTCAGAGGGTCTATGTCTGTCTCAGTGTATCTGTGTCAGTGTGTCTATGTCTGTGCCTGTGTGTCTATGTCTGTCTCAGTGTATATGTGTATGTGTGTCTATGTCTGTGCCTGTGTGTCTATGTCTGTCTCAGCTTATCTGTGTCTGTGTGTCTATGTCTGTGCCTGTTTGTCTATGTCTGTCTCAGCGTATCTGTGTCAGAGGGTCTATGTCTCTCTCAGTGTATCTGTGTCAGAGTGTCTTTGCCTGTGCCTATGCGTCTATGTCTGTCTCAGTGTATCTGTGTCAGTGTGTCTATGTCTGTTCCTGTGTGTCTATGTCTGTCTCAGTATATCTGTGTCAGTGTGTCTATGTCTGTGCCTGTGTGTCTATGTCTGTCTCAGTGTATCTGTGTCTGTGTGTCTATGTCTGTGCCTGTTTGTCTATGTCTGTCTCAGTCTATCTGTGTCAGAGGGTCTATGTCTGTCTCAGTGTATCTGTGTCAGTGTGTTTATGTCTGTGCCTGTATGTCTATGTCCGTCTCAGTGTATCTGTGTCAGTGTGTCTATGTCTGTGCCTGGTTGTCTATGTCTGTCTCAGTGTATCTGTGTCAGAAGGTCTATGTCTGTCTCAGCGTATTTGTGTCAGTGTGTCTATGTCTGTGTCAGTGTGTCTATGCCTGTGCCTGTTTGTCTATGTCTGTCTCAGTGTATCTGTGTTAATGTGTCTGTCTGTCTCAGTTTTTCTGTGTCTGTGTGTCTATGTCTGTGCCTGTGTGACTATGCCTGTTTCAGTGTATCTGTGTCTGTGTATCAATGTCTGTGCCTGTGTGTCTATGTCTGTCTCAGTGTATGTGTCAGTGTGTCTATGTCTATGTCTGTGCCTGTGCGTCTATGTTTGTCTCAGTGTTTCTGTGTATGTGTGTCTATGTCTGTGCCTGTTTGTCTATGTCTGACTCAGTGTATCTGTGTCAGTGTGTCCATGTCTGTCTCAGTGTATCTGTGTTGGTGTGTTTATGTATGTGCCTGTATGTCTATGACTGTCTCAGTGAATCTGTGGCAGTATGTCTATGTCTGTGCCTGTGTGTCTATGTCAGTCTCAGTGTATATGTGTATGTATGTCTATATCTGTGCCTGTGTGTCTATGTCTGTCTCAGTGTATCTGTGTCAGAGTGTCTATGTCTGTGCCTGTTTGTCTATGTCTGTCTCAGTCTATCTGTGTCAGAGGGTCTATGTCTGTCTCAGTGTATCTGTGTCAGTGTGTTTATGTCTGTGCCTGTATGTCTATGTCCGTCTCAGTGTATCTGTGTCAGTGTGTCTATGTCTGTGCCTGTTTGTCTATGTCTGTCTCAGTGTATCTGTGTCAGAAGGTCTATGTCTGTCTCAGCGTATCTGTGTCGGTGTGTCTATGTCTGTGTCAGTGTGTCTATGCCTGTGCCTGTTTGTCTATGTCTGTCTCAGTGTATCTGTGTTAGTGTGTCTGTCTGTCTCAGTTTTTCTGTGTCAGTGTGTCTATGTCTGTGCCTGTGTGACTATGCCTGTCTCAGTGTATCTGTGTCTGTGTATCAATGTCTGTGCCTGTGTGTCTATGTCTGTCTCAGTGTATCTGTGTCAGTGTGTCCATGTCTGTCTCAGGGTATCTGTGTTGGTGTGTTTATGTATGTGCCTGTATGTCTATGACTGTCTCAGTGAATCTGTGTCAGTGTGTCTATGTCTGTGCCTGTGTGTCTATGTCTGTCTCAGTGTATCTGTGTCAGAGTGTCTATGTCTGTCTCAGCTTATCTGTGTCAGTGTGTTTATGTCTGTGACTGTATGTCTATGTCTGTCTCAGTGTATCTGTGTCAGTGTATCTGTGTCAGTGTGTTTATGTTTGTGCCTGTATGTCTATGTCTGTGTCAGTGTATCTATGTCAGTGTGTCTATGTCTGTGTCAGTGTGTCTATGCCTGTGCCTGTTTGTCTATGTCTGTCTCAGTGTATCTGTGTTAGTGTGTCTATGTCTGTCTCAGTGTATCTGTGCCTGTGTGTCTATGTCTGTCACAGTGTTTGTGTCAGTGTGTCTATGTCTATGTCTGTGCCTGTGCGTCTATGTCTGTCTCAGTGTTTCTGTGTATGTGTGTCTATGTCTGTGCCTGTTTGTCTATGTCTGTCTCAGTGTATCTGTGTCAGTGTGTCCATGTCTGTCTCAGTGTATCTGTGTTGGTGTGTTTATGTATGTGCCTGTATGTCTATGACTGTCTCAGTGTATCTGTGAGAGTGTGTCTATGTCTGTGCCTGTGTGTCTATGTCTGTGCCTGTGTGTCTATGTCAGTCTCAGTGTATATGTGTATGTGTGTCTATGTCTGTGCCTGTGTGTCTATGTCTGTCTCAGTGTATCTGTGTCAGTGTGTCTATGTCTGTGCCTGTTTGTCTATGTCTGTCTCAGTGTATCTGTGTCAGAAGGTCTATGTCTGTCTCAGCGTATCTGTGTCAGTGTGTCTATGTTTGTGTCACTGTGTCTATGCCTGTGCCTGTTTGTCTATGTCTGTCTCAGTGTATCTGTGTTAGAGTGTCTGTCTGTCTCAGTTTTTCTGTGTCAATGTGTTTATGTCTGTGCCTGTATGTCTATGTCTGTCTCAGTGTATCTGTGATTGTGTGTCTATGTCTGTGCCTGTGTGACTATGCCTGTCTCAGTGTATCTGTGTCTGTGTGTCAATGTCTGTGCTTGTGTGTCTATGTCTGTCTCAGTGTATGTGTCAGTGTGTCTATGTCTATATCTGTGCCTGTGCGTCTATGTCTGTCTCAGTGTTTCTGTGTATGTGTGTCTATGTCTGTGCCTGTTTGTCTCTGTCTGTCTCAGTGTATCTGTGTCAGTGTATCCATGTCTATCTCAATGTATCTGTGTCAGTGTGTTTATGTATGTGCCTGTATGTCTATGACTGTCTCAGTGAATCTGTGTCAGTGTGTCTATGTCTGTGCCTGTGTGTCTATGTCTGTCTCAGTGTATATGTGTATGTGTGTCTATGTCTGTGCCTGTGTGTCTATGTCTGTCCCAGTGTATCTGTGTCAGAGTGTCTATGTCTGTCTCAGCTTATCTGTGTCAGTGTGTTTATGTCTGTGACTGTATGTCTATGTCTGTCTCAGTGTATCTGTGTCAGTGTGTCTATGCCTGTGCCTGTTTGTCTATGTCTGTGTCAGTGTATCTGTGTCAGTGTGTCTATGTCTGTGTCAGTGTGTCTATGCCTGTGCCTGTTTGTCTATGTCTGTCTCAGTGTATCTGTGTCAGTGTGTTTATGTCTGTGCCTGTATGTCTATGTCTGTCTCAGTGTATCTGTGTCAATGTGTTTATGTCTGTGCCTGTGTGTCTATGTCTGTCTCAGTGTATCTGTGTCTGTGTCTCTATGTCTGTGCCAGTGTGACTATGTCTGTCTCAGTGAATCTGTGTTGGTGTGTCTATGTCTGTGCCTGTGTGTCTATGTCTGTCTCAGTGTATATCTGTATGTGTATCTATGTCTGTGCCTGTTTGTCTATGTCTGTCTCAGTGTAACTGTGTCAGAGTGTCTATGTCTGTCTCAGCTTATCTGTTACAGTGTGTTTATGTCTGTGCCTGTATGTCTATGTCTGTCTCAGTGTATCTGTGTCAGTGTGTCTATGTCTGTGCCTGTGTGTCTATGTCTGTCTCAGTGTATCTGTGTCAGTGTGTCTATGCCTGTGCCTGTTTGTCTATGTCTGTCTCAGTGTATCTGTGTTAGTGTGTCTGTCTGTCTCAGTTTTTCTGTGTCAGTGTGTTTATGTCTGTGCCTGTATGTCTATGTCTGTCTCAGTGTATCTGTGTCTGTGTGTCTATGTCTGTGCCTGTGTGACTATGCCTGTCTCAGTGTATCTGTGTCTGTCTATCAATGTCTGTGCCTGTGTGTCTATTTCTGTCTCAGTGTATGTGTCAGTGAGTCTATGTCTATGTCTGTGCCTGTGTGTCTATGTCTGTCTCAGTGTATCTGTGTCAGTGTGTCCATGTCTGTCTCAGAGTATCTGTGTTGGTGTGTTTATGTATGTGCCTGTATGTCTATGACTGTCTCAGTGAATCTGTGTCAGTGTGTCTATGTCTGTGCCTGTGTGTCTATGTCTGTCTCAGTGTATCTGTGTCAGAGTGTCTATGTCTGTCTCAGCTTATCTGTGTCAGTGTGTTTATGTCTGTGACTGTATGTCTATGTCTGTCTCAGTGTATCTGTGTCAGTGTATCTGTGTCAGTGTGTTTATGTTTGTGCCTGTATGTCTATGTCTGTGTCAGTGTATCTATGTCAGTGTGTCTATGTCTGTGTCAGTGTGTCTATGCCTGTGCCTGTTTGTCTATGTCTGTCTCAGTGTATCTGTGTTAGTGTGTCTATGTCTGTCTCAGTGTATCTGTGCCTGTGTGTCTATGTCTGTCACAGTGTTTGTGTCAGTGTGTCTATGTCTATGTCTGTGCCTGTGCGTCTATGTCTGTCTCAGTGTTTCTGTGTATGTGTGTCTATGTCTGTGCCTGTTTGTCTATGTCTGTCTCAGTGTATCTGTGTCAGTGTGTCCATGTCTGTCTCAGTGTATCTGTGTTGGTGTGTTTATGTATGTGCCTGTATGTCTATGACTGTCTCAGTGTATCTGTGAGAGTGTGTCTATGTCTGTGCCTGTGTGTCTATGTCTGTGCCTGTGTGTCTATGTCAGTCTCAGTGTATATGTGTATGTGTGTCTATGTCTGTGCCTGTGTGTCTATGTCTGTCTCAGTGTATCTGTGTCAGTGTGTCTATGTCTGTGCCTGTTTGTCTATGTCTGTCTCAGTGTATCTGTGTCAGAAGGTCTATGTCTGTCTCAGCGTATCTGTGTCAGTGTGTCTATGTTTGTGTCAGTGTGTCTATGCCTGTGCCTGTTTGTCTATGTCTGTCTCAGTGTATCTGTGTTAGAGTGTCTGTCTGTCTCAGTTTTTCTGTGTCAATGTGTTTATGTCTGTGCCTGTATGTCTATGTCTGTCTCAGTGTATCTGTGATTGTGTGTCTATGTCTGTGCCTGTGTGACTATGCCTGTCTCAGTGTATCTGTGTCTGTGTGTCAATGTCTGTGCTTGTGTGTCTATGTCTGTCTCAGTGTATCTGTGTCAGTGTGTCTATGTCTGTGCCTGTGTGTCTATGTCTGTCTCAGTGTATATGTGTATGTGTGTCTATGTCTGTGCCTGTGTGTCTATGTCTGTCTCAGTGTATCTGTGTCAGTGTGTCTATGTCTGTGCCTGTTTGTCTATGTCTGTCTCAGTGTATCTGTGTCAGAAGGTCTATGTCTGTCTCAGCGTATCTGTGTCAGTGTGTCTATGTTTGTGTCAGTGTGTCTATGCCTGTGCCTGTTTGTCTATGTCTGTCTCAGTGTATCTGTGTTAGAGTGTCTGTCTGTCTCAGTTTTTCTGTGTCAATGTGTTTATGTCTGTGCCTGTATGTCTATGTCTGTCTCAGTGTATCTGTGATTGTGTGTCTATGTCTGTGCCTGTGTGACTATGCCTGTCT
This sequence comes from Carcharodon carcharias, assembly GCF_017639515.1. Taxonomy (NCBI): domain Eukaryota; kingdom Metazoa; phylum Chordata; class Chondrichthyes; order Lamniformes; family Lamnidae; genus Carcharodon; species Carcharodon carcharias. The sequence goes on from NC_054498.1 coordinate 5,051,754, forward strand.
CAGTGTATCTGTGTCTGTGTGTCAATGTCTGTGCTTGTGTGTCTATGTCTGTCTCAGTGTATGTGTCAGTGTGTCTATGTCTATATCTGTGCCTGTGCGTCTATGTCTGTCTCAGTGTTTCTGTGTATGTGTGTCTATGTCTGTGCCTGTTTGTCTCTGTCTGTCTCAGTGTATCTGTGTCAGTGTATCCATGTCTATCTCAGTGTATCTGTGTCAGTGTGTTTATGTATGTGCCTGTATGTCTATGACTGTCTCAGTGAATCTGTGTCAGTGTGTCTATGTCTGTGCCTGTGTGTCTATGTCTGTCTCAGTGTATATGTGTATGTGTGTCTATGTCTGTGCCTGTGTGTCTATGTCTGTCTCAGTGTATCTGTGTTAGTGTGTCTGTCTGTCTCAGTTTTTCTGTGTCAGTGTGTCTATGTCTGTGCCTGTGTGACTATGCCTGTCTCAGTGTATCTGTGTCTGTGTATCAATGTCTGTGCCTGTGTGTCTATATCTGTCTCAGTGTATGTGTCAGTGTGTCTATGTCTATGTCTGTGCCTGTGCGTCTATGTCTGTCTCAGTGTTCCTGTGTATGTGTGTCTATATCTGTGCCTGTTTGTCTATGTCTGTCTCAGTGTATCTGTGTCAGAGGGTCTATGTCTGTCTCAGTGTATCTGTGTCAGTGTGTCTATGTCTGTGCCTGTGTGTCTATGTCTGTCTCAGTGTATATGTGTATGTGTGTCTATGTCTGTGCCTGTGTGTCTATGTCTGTCTCAGCTTATCTGTGTCTGTGTGTCTATGTCTGTGCCTGTTTGTCTATGTCTGTCTCAGCGTATCTGTGTCAGAGTGTCTATGTCTCTCTCAGTGTATCTGTGTCAGAGTGTCTTTGCCTGTGCCTATGCGTCTATGTCTGTCTCAGTGTATCTGTGTCAGTGTGTCTATGTCTGTTCCTGTGTGTCTATGTCTGTCTCAGTATATCTGTGTCAGTGTGTCTATGTCTGTGCCTGTGTGTCTATGTCTGTCTCAGTGTATCTGTGTCTGTGTGTCTATGTCTGTGCCTGTTTGTCTATGTCTGTCTCAGTCTATCTGTGTCAGAGGGTCTATGTCTGTCTCAGTGTATCTGTGTCAGTGTGTTTATGTCTGTGCCTGTATGTCTATGTCCGTCTCAGTGTATCTGTGTCAGTGTGTCTATGTCTGTGCCTGGTTGTCTATGTCTGTCTCAGTGTATCTGTGTCAGAAGGTCTATGTCTGTCTCAGCGTATTTGTGTCAGTGTGTCTATGTCTGTGTCAGTGTGTCTATGCCTGTGCCTGTTTGTCTATGTCTGTCTCAGTGTATCTGTGTTAATGTGTCTGTCTGTCTCAGTTTTTCTGTGTCAGTGTGTCTATGTCTGTGCCTGTGTGACTATGCCTGTTTCAGTGTATCTGTGTCTGTGTATCAATGTCTGTGCCTGTGTGTCTATGTCTGTCTCAGTGTATGTGTCAGTGTGTCTATGTCTATGTCTGTGCCTGTGCGTCTATGTTTGTCTCAGTGTTTCTGTGTATGTGTGTCTATGTCTGTGCCTGTTTGTCTATGTCTGACTCAGTGTATCTGTGTCAGTGTGTCCATGTCTGTCTCAGTCTATCTGTGTCAGAGGGTCTATGTCTGTTTCAGTGTATCTGTGTCAGTGTGTTTATGTCTGTGCCTGTATGTCTATGTCCGTCTCAGTGTATCTGTGTCAGTGTGTCTATGTCTGTGCCTGTTTGTCTATGTCTGTCTCAGTGTATCTGTGTCAGAAGGTCTATGTCTGTCTCAGCGTATCTGTGTCGGTGTGTCTATGTCTGTGTCAGTGTGTCTATGCCTGTGCCTGTTTGTCTATGTCTGTCTCAATGTATCTGTGTTAGTGTGTCTGTCTGTCTCAGTTTTTCTGTGTCAGTGTGTCTATGTCTGTGCCTGTGTGACTATGCCTGTCTCAGTGTATCTGTGTCTGTGTATCAATGTCTGTGCCTGTGTGTCTATGTCTGTCTCAGTGTATCTGTGTCAGTGTGTCCATGTCTGTCTCAGAGTATCTGTGTTGGTGTGTTTATGTATGTGCCTGTATGTCTATGACTGTCTCAGTGAATCTGTGTCAGTGTGTCTATGTCTGTGCCTGTGTGTCTATGTCTGTCTCAGTGTATCTGTGTCAGAGTGTCTATGTCTGTCTCAGCTTATCTGTGTCAGTGTGTTTATGTCTGTGACTGTATGTCTATGTCTGTCTCAGTGTATCTGTGTCAGTGTATCTGTGTCAGTGTGTTTATGTTTGTGCCTGTATGTCTATGTCTGTGTCAGTGTATCTATGTCAGTGTGTCTATGTCTGTGTCAGTGTGTCTATGCCTGTGCCTGTTTGTCTATGTCTGTCTCAGTGTATCTGTGTTAGTGTGTCTATGTCTGTCTCAGTGTATCTGTGCCTGTGTGTCTATGTCTGTCACAGTGTTTGTGTCAGTGTGTCTATGTCTATGTCTGTGCCTGTGCGTCTATGTCTGTCTCAGTGTTTCTGTGTATGTGTGTCTATGTCTGTGCCTGTTTGTCTATGTCTGTCTCAGTGTATCTGTGTCAGTGTGTCCATGTCTGTCTCAGTGTATCTGTGTTGGTGTGTTTATGTATGTGCCTGTATGTCTATGACTGTCTCAGTGTATCTGTGAGAGTGTGTCTATGTCTGTGCCTGTGTGTCTATGTCTGTGCCTGTGTGTCTATGTCAGTCTCAGTGTATATGTGTGTGTGTGTCTATGTCTGTGCCTGTGTGTCTATGTCTGTCTCAGTGTATCTGTGTCAGTGTGTCTATGTCTGTGCCTGTTTGTCTATGTCTGTCTCAGTGTATCTGTGTCAGAAGGTCTATGTCTGTCTCAGCGTATCTGTGTCAGTGTGTCTATGTTTGTGTCAGTGTGTCTATGCCTGTGCCTGTTTGTCTATGTCTGTCTCAGTGTATCTGTGTTAGAGTGTCTGTCTGTCTCAGTTTTTCTGTGTCAATGTGTTTATGTCTGTGCCTGTATGTCTATGTCTGTCTCAGTGTATCTGTGATTGTGTGTCTATGTCTGTGCCTGTGTGACTATGCCTGTCTCAGTGTATCTGTGTCTGTGTGTCAATGTCTGTGCTTGTGTGTCTATGTCTGTCTCAGTGTATGTGTCAGTGTGTCTATGTCTATATCTGTGCCTGTGCGTCTATGTCTGTCTCAGTGTTTCTGTGTATGTGTGTCTATGTCTGTGCCTGTTTGTCTCTGTCTGTCTCAGTGTATCTGTGTCAGTGTATCCATGTCTATCTCAATGTATCTGTGTCAGTGTGTTTATGTATGTGCCTGTATGTCTATGACTGTCTCAGTGAATCTGTGTCAGTGTGTCTATGTCTGTGCCTGTGTGTCTATGTCTGTCTCAGTGTATATGTGTATGTGTGTCTATGTCTGTGCCTGTGTGTCTATGGCTGTCCCAGTGTATCTGTGTCAGAGTGTCTATGTCTGTCTCAGCTTATCTGTGTCAGTGTGTTTATGTCTGTGACTGTATGTCTATGTCTGTCTCAGTGTATCTGTGTCAGTGTGTCTATGCCTGTGCCTGTTTGTCTATGTCTGTGTCAGTGTATCTGTGTCAGTGTGTCTATGTCTGTGTCAGTGTGTCTATGCCTGTGCCTGTTTGTCTATGTCTGTCTCAGTGTATCTGTGTCAGTGTGTTTATGTCTGTGCCTGTGTGTCTATGTCTGTCTCAGTGTATCTGTGTCTGTTTGTCTATGTCTGTGCCTGTTTGTCTATGTCTGTCTCAGTCTATCTGTGTCAGAGGGTCTATGTCTGTCTCAGTGTATCTGTGTCAGTGTGTTTATGTCTGTGCCTGTATGTCTATGTCCGTCTCAGTGTATCTGTGTCAGTGTGTCTATGTCTGTGCCTGGTTGTCTATGTCTGTCTCAGTGTATCTGTGTCAGAAGGTCTATGTCTGTCTCAGCGTATTTGTGTCAGTGTGTCTATGTCTGTGTCAGTGTGTCTATGCCTGTGCCTGTTTGTCTATGTCTGTCTCAGTGTATCTGTGTTAATGTGTCTGTCTGTCTCAGTTTTTCTGTGTCTGTGTGTCTATGTCTGTGCCTGTGTGACTATGCCTGTTTCAGTGTATCTGTGTCTGTGTATCAATGTCTGTGCCTGTGTGTCTATGTCTGTCTCAGTGTATGTGTCAGTGTGTCTATGTCTATGTCTGTGCCTGTGCGTCTATGTTTGTCTCAGTGTTTCTGTGTATGTGTGTCTATGTCTGTGCCTGTTTGTCTATGTCTGACTCAGTGTATCTGTGTCAGTGTGTCCATGTCTGTCTCAGTGTATCTGTGTTGGTGTGTTTATGTATGTGCCTGTATGTCTATGACTGTCTCAGTGAATCTGTGGCAGTATGTCTATGTCTGTGCCTGTGTGTCTATGTCAGTCTCAGTGTATATGTGTATGTATGTCTATATCTGTGCCTGTGTGTCTATGTCTGTCTCAGTGTATCTGTGTCAGAGTGTCTATGTCTGTGCCTGTTTGTCTATGTCTGTCTCAGTCTATCTGTGTCAGAGGGTCTATGTCTGTCTCAGTGTATCTGTGTCAGTGTGTTTATGTCTGTGCCTGTATGTCTATGTCTGTCTCAGTGTATCTGTGTCTGTGTGTTTATGTCTGTGCCTGTATGTCTATGTCTGTCTCAGTGTATCTGTGTCTGTATGTCTATGTCTATCTCAGTGTATCTGTGTCAGTGTGTCTATGTCTGTGCCTGTGTGCCTATGTCTGTCTCAGTGTATCTGTGTCAGTGTGTCTATGTCTAGGTCTGTGTGTCTATATCTGTGCCTGTGGGTGGTATTTTACCGTCACAATGAAGTCAATGGGTTCTTGAACGACTTGCTGCATTTCATGGCTCCCCACTGCACCCCCCCACCTCCCCCACCCTCCCCCGCAACAGGGCAGTAAAATTCCATCCTGTGTGTCTGTCCATGTCAGTGTCTCTCTGTCTGTGTCAGTGTTTATGACAGATTTGTCATCTTGAACGAGGCACACCCTTGAACTCCGGGGATTTCTGAAACAATCTGCAGGCTCTGAATCCCAAGCCCCGGTGTTGTTGTGCCAGTGCCAGCCCAGAGCACAGTGTGGTGTCAGTGTGTAGTGCTGCTGAATGTATTTTAAAATGTTGCTGTTTTGTTTTACTTTGATAGGAAAGTTGTGCCCATTCTATGAGAGAACAATAGAGTGTGACAAAGCAGCTGGCTTGATCAGCACCGCATCCACAAACATTCACTCCCTCCATCACCGATGCAGCAGTGTATGTACCATCTACAAGATGCACTGCAGGAACTCACCAAGGCTCCTTAGACAGCACCTTTCAAACCCATGATCTCTACATCTAGAAGGACAAGGGCAGCAGATACATGGGAACACCCACCGCCTGGAAGTTCCCTCCAAGCCACTCACCATCCTGACTCGGAAATATATCACTGTTCCTTCACTGTCGCTGGGTCAAAATCCTGGAGCTCCCTTCCTAACAGTGCTGTGGCTGTACCTACACCACATGGGCTGCAGCGGTTCAAGAAAGCACCTCACCACCACCTTGTCAAGGGCAACTAGGGACGGGCAATAAATGCTGGCCCAGCAGAGAAGCCCACATCCCATCAATGGATAAAAAGAAAACAAATCATTTCAGGAATGTGGACGGTAGATAATTTAACAGTCAAGCAGCTTAAAAAGTAACCAGTGGAATTTTAATGGATAATAGTAAATATTTATTTGCTGATGTACATCCGTGTTGCATGACAGAGGGTCAAAGGTGAAATCAGTTACAAGGCCCCTCCCTGTGGAAGATGGAGGCTCTCACTACAGAGTTCAATACAGAAACCCAGTTAGAGTGAACACCTCATGAGAGTGGGTCTGTGGCAGGGTGGGGGTGGGGGTGGGGGTATGTGGGATGCACTGTGGAATGGGATTGAAGGCATGTCTGTCTCAGTGTATCTATGTCAGAGATCAGTGTGTCTATGTCTGTGCCTGTGAAGTGAATGGTGTACCTATTTTCTGTTGCTCAAGTCGCTATTCAGCCTGTCTGTTACTCAGTGATCTGTGTCAGTGTGTCCATGTCTGTGCCAGTCTGTTCACAGGTCAGGAGGATCCATGTCAGCTCTGTCAGTCTGTTTACTCTGTCATGTCTTTCTATTCTCTCAGTTTATCTGTGGTTGGTGTGTCATGTCTGTGTCCAGGTCACTATGCTGTCTCAGGGTATCTGTGGCTGTGAATCAATGTCAGTGCCTGTGGTCTATGTCTGTCTCAGTGTATCTGTGTCAGTGTGTCCATGTCTGTCTCAGAGTATCTGTGTTGGTGTGTTTATGTATGTGCCTGTATGTCTATGACTGTCTCAGTGAATCTGTGTCAGTGTGTCTATGTCTGTGCCTGTGTGTCTATGTCTGTCTCAGTGTATCTGTGTCAGAGTGTCTATGTCTGTCTCAGCTTATCTGTGTCAGTGTGTTATGTCTGTGACTGTATGTCTATGTCTGTCTCAGTGTATCTGTGTCAGTGTATCTGTGTCAGTGTGTTTATGTTTGTGCCTGTATGTCTATGTCTGTGTCAGTGTATCTATGTCAGTGTGTCTATGTCTGTGTCAGTGTGTCTATGCCTGTGCCTGTTTGTCTATGTCTGTCTCAGTGTATCTGTGTTAGTGTGTCTATGTCTGTCTCAGTGTATCTGTGCCTGTGTGTCTATGTCTGTCACAGTGTTTGTGTCAGTGTGTCTATGTCTATGTCTGTGCCTGTGCGTCTATGTCTGTCTCAGTGTTTCTGTGTATGTGTGTCTATGTCTGTGCCTGTTTGTCTATGTCTGTCTCAGTGTATCTGTGTCAGTGTGTCCATGTCTGTCTCAGTGTATCTGTGTTGGTGTGTTTATGTATGTGCCTGTATGTCTATGACTGTCTCAGTGTATCTGTGAGAGTGTGTCTATGTCTGTGCCTGTGTGTCTATGTCTGTGCCTGTGTGTCTATGTCAGTCTCAGTGTATATGTGTGTGTGTGTCTATGTCTGTGCCTGTGTGTCTATGTCTGTCTCAGTGTATCTGTGTCAGTGTGTCTATGTCTGTGCCTGTTTGTCTATGTCTGTCTCAGTGTATCTGTGTCAGAAGGTCTATGTCTGTCTCAGCGTATCTGTGTCAGTGTGTCTATGTTTGTGTCAGTGTGTCTATGCCTGTGCCTGTTTGTCTATGTCTGTCTCAGTGTATCTGTGTTAGAGTGTCTGTCTGTCTCAGTTTTTCTGTGTCAATGTGTTTATGTCTGTGCCTGTATGTCTATGTCTGTCTCAGTGTATCTGTGATTGTGTGTCTATGTCTGTGCCTGTGTGACTATGCCTGTCTCAGTGTATCTGTGTCTGTGTGTCAATGTCTGTGCTTGTGTGTCTATGTCTGTCTCAGTGTATGTGTCAGTGTGTCTATGTCTATATCTGTGCCTGTGCGTCTATGTCTGTCTCAGTGTTTCTGTGTATGTGTGTCTATGTCTGTGCCTGTTTGTCTCTGTCTGTCTCAGTGTATCTGTGTCAGTGTATCCATGTCTATCTCAATGTATCTGTGTCAGTGTGTTTATGTATGTGCCTGTATGTCTATGACTGTCTCAGTGAATCTGTGTCAGTGTGTCTATGTCTGTGCCTGTGTGTCTATGTCTGTCTCAGTGTATATGTGTATGTGTGTCTATGTCTGTGCCTGTGTGTCTATGGCTGTCCCAGTGTATCTGTGTCAGAGTGTCTATGTCTGTCTCAGCTTATCTGTGTCAGTGTGTTTATGTCTGTGACTGTATGTCTATGTCTGTCTCAGTGTATCTGTGTCAGTGTGTCTATGCCTGTGCCTGTTTGTCTATGTCTGTGTCAGTGTATCTGTGTCAGTGTGTCTATGTCTGTGTCAGTGTGTCTATGCCTGTGCCTGTTTGTCTATGTCTGTCTCAGTGTATCTGTGTCAGTGTGTTTATGTCTGTGCCTGTGTGTCTATGTCTGTCTCAGTGTATCTGTGTCTGTTTGTCTATGTCTGTGCCTGTTTGTCTATGTCTGTCTCAGTCTATCTGTGTCAGAGGGTCTATGTCTGTCTCAGTGTATCTGTGTCAGTGTGTTTATGTCTGTGCCTGTATGTCTATGTCCGTCTCAGTGTATCTGTGTCAGTGTGTCTATGTCTGTGCCTGGTTGTCTATGTCTGTCTCAGTGTATCTGTGTCAGAAGGTCTATGTCTGTCTCAGCGTATTTGTGTCAGTGTGTCTATGTCTGTGTCAGTGTGTCTATGCCTGTGCCTGTTTGTCTATGTCTGTCTCAGTGTATCTGTGTTAATGTGTCTGTCTGTCTCAGTTTTTCTGTGTCTGTGTGTCTATGTCTGTGCCTGTGTGACTATGCCTGTTTCAGTGTATCTGTGTCTGTGTATCAATGTCTGTGCCTGTGTGTCTATGTCTGTCTCAGTGTATGTGTCAGTGTGTCTATGTCTATGTCTGTGCCTGTGCGTCTATGTTTGTCTCAGTGTTTCTGTGTATGTGTGTCTATGTCTGTGCCTGTTTGTCTATGTCTGACTCAGTGTATCTGTGTCAGTGTGTCCATGTCTGTCTCAGTGTATCTGTGTTGGTGTGTTTATGTATGTGCCTGTATGTCTATGACTGTCTCAGTGAATCTGTGGCAGTATGTCTATGTCTGTGCCTGTGTGTCTATGTCAGTCTCAGTGTATATGTGTATGTATGTCTATATCTGTGCCTGTGTGTCTATGTCTGTCTCAGTGTATCTGTGTCAGAGTGTCTATGTCTGTGCCTGTTTGTCTATGTCTGTCTCAGTCTATCTGTGTCAGAGGGTCTATGTCTGTCTCAGTGTATCTGTGTCAGTGTGTTTATGTCTGTGCCTGTATGTCTATGTCTGTCTCAGTGTATCTGTGTCTGTGTGTTTATGTCTGTGCCTGTATGTCTATGTCTGTCTCAGTGTATCTGTGTCTGTATGTCTATGTCTATCTCAGTGTATCTGTGTCAGTGTGTCTATGTCTGTGCCTGTGTGCCTATGTCTGTCTCAGTGTATCTGTGTCAGTGTGTCTATGTCTAGGTCTGTGTGTCTATATCTGTGCCTGTGGGTGGTATTTTACCGTCACAATGAAGTCAATGGGTTCTTGAACGACTTGCTGCATTTCATGGCTCCCCCACTGCACCCCCCCACCTCCCCCACCCTCCCCCGCAACAGGGCAGTAAAATTCCATCCTGTGTGTCTGTCCATGTCAGTGTCTCTCTGTCTGTGTCAGTGTTTATGACAGATTTGTCATCTTGAACGAGGCACACCCTTGAACTCCGGGGATTTCTGAAACAATCTGCAGGCTCTGAATCCCAAGCCCGGTGTTGTTGTGCCAGTGCCAGCCCAGAGCACAGTGTGGTGTCAGTGTGTAGTGCTGCTGAATGTATTTTAAAATGTTGCTGTTTTGTTTTACTTTGATAGGAAAGTTGTGCCCATTCTATGAGAGAACAATAGAGTGTGACAAAGCAGCTGGCTTGATCAGCACCGCATCCACAAACATTCACTCCCTCCATCACCGATGCAGCAGTGTATGTACCATCTACAAGATGCACTGCAGGAACTCACCAAGGCTCCTTAGACAGCACCTTTCAAACCCATGATCTCTACCATCTAGAAGGACAAGGGCAGCAGATACATGGGAACACCACCGCCTGGAAGTTCCCCTCCAAGCCACTCACCATCCTGACTCGGAAATATATCACTGTTCCTTCACTGTCGCTGGGTCAAAATCCTGGAGCTCCCTTCCTAACAGTGCTGTGGCTGTACCTACACCACATGGGCTGCAGCGGTTCAAGAAAGCACCTCACCACCACCTTGTCAAGGGCAACTAGGGACGGGCAATAAATGCTGGCCCAGCCAGAGAAGCCCACATCCCATCAATGGATAAAAAGAAAACAAATCATTTCAGGAATGTGGACGGTAGATAATTTAACAGTCAAGCAGCTTAAAAAGTAACCAGTGGAATTTTAATGGATAATAGTAAATATTTATTTGCTGATGTACATCCGTGTTGCATGACAGAGGGTCAAAGGTGAAATCAGTTACAAGGCCCCTCCCTGGTGGAAGATGGAGGCTCTCACTACAGAGTTAGAACAGGAGGGGAGCCCACAATACAGAAACCCAGTTAGAGTGAACACCTCATGAGAGAGGGGCTGTGGCGAGGAGAGGGTGGGGGTGGGGGTGGGGGTGGGGGGGGGGAAGGGTGGGATGCACGGAGGGGAGAATAAAAGAGCTGGAATGGGATTGAAGGCACAACAGGGGAGGAAATCAGGGGAGAGGAGGGGTAGGGGCAGAGATAAGGGGAGAGGAAAGGATGAAGGGGAAGGACTGAAGGGAAGTGAAGAGAAGGAAAAGAAAGAGGAAAAAGGGAGGGGGAAGGGAGGGGGGAAAGGGAGGGGGGGAAAGAGGAAGAGAGAAGAGAATGGAAAGTACCAAAAATATTTTAACCCACTGTTGCTCCCCCCCCCACAAGAACAGGAAGAGGCCATTCAGCCCCTCAAACCTGTTACACAGGAACAGGAAGAGGCCATTCGGCCCCTCAAACCTGTTACACAGGAACAGGAGGAGGCCATTCAGCTCTTTCAGTCAGTTCTACTACAATCATGGCTTTCTATTCTCTATTTTTAACTGTGGTTGGTAAGGTCAGTCGAAGGTCACAGGTCACTATTTCCTGTTTCAGTCGGTTCCTTGTGTTCCCTTGCATTTGTGCTCTTGAAGCTTGATCCTGAGGTTTGATGGGGAGGGAATGTTTCCTGCGTTTACAGTTCTCAAGCTGTCAATAACCTGCTTTTCCTCCTCACACCAAAGGGTGATTATTTTATCAACCTGTTCCCCCCACCAGGAAGAAGAGAAAGAATCCAGATGTGGAAGGGGAGCCAGAAGGTGAGCACATAGGGTAAGAACTTCATCCAAACCAGGGCAACTGAACCAAATACATGATTATAAGAAATGACTGCACTTAAGTAGTGCCTTCACATCCTTGTGATGGCACAATTCTTTCACAGTTACACCTCTCCACCACCGCATTTAACACCAACCTCTTTGACCAAGATCTTGGCCACCTTCGCTAACATGTGGATCGGTGTCAAATTTTGTTTACATTCCTGTGAAGCACCTTTGGACATTTTACTATGTCAAAGGTGTTATGTAAATGCAGGTTGTTGCTGTTGTTATTGTTCCCGGCCAATGAATCCCTTCCCCTGTAATACATGCAAGTCCAACAACCGGTTTACTCACAGGAATGAGATACACGGCCAATTCATGTATTTTTGGTAATGTAGATTTAGTGGGGCTCCCCCAACAGCTAACTCCCTTGAATATCTATGAGACACGATGGCACCAAAACCCAACAGCCCAGCACTCCCTCAGCGCTGCACCTGAGGTTCAGGTGAGATCTCGGGTTTGCATCTCTGGACAGCGATTTTGAACCCCCAATGTCCAGAGTCAGAGGTGAGAGCGTGAGCATCGAGCTAAACTTACTTCAGCACATCAAAACTCTTCAGATTAGGAGGATATGGGGTGCAGTGCATCGTTGCCCGATGTAGGCATACTGACATGGCAGGGTGTTTAAACAAGGTGCTGGGCTTGGTTTGGCAGCAAGTAGGGGTTTGGATCAGTACAATTCCTTCGACAGCCCTGGGTGCCTAAGATGGGCTGAATGGCCTATCATTATTCATCCCAGATGTCACTGCTCCCTTTCCTGGTGGTACTCATTCAGCCCTGGCTTCACAGCTAAGGTCGATCCTGACCATATCAGACAAACTGTCCAGCAAAGCTCACTGAGAGGATTGTGGGCGTGGGAACCTTGGCTGAATCAGACCCTCTTTAATCCTGTGAGACATAATGCCAGCAGTAATAATGCCAGCACTGACAGTCCTATAATTGGCCTGGATAGCTCCACTCCATATCGGCAGTCAATTTACCCACTGAGGCACTCAGGTGTTTGGAGGGCTTCCTTATATTTTTGCTGATTATAAATCATATCCCATCCCTCCACCCCCGCTGACCCTCCACCACTATCAAATGGCACATTCCACAGTACAGCTGGTGGTTATAGAATTAGATTTTGCAGCAGTGGGTTGTGTAGGGCCAGAATAGGGCAGAAAGAATAATGGTCATTGTCCAATCAAGTTTTACCAGTTTCAAGTGGACAAGATTAATTGTAGCAGAGGCCATAGGGGAAGCAGACTTGACCTGATTTGTTAAAGTGTCCTGAGTCAACCGCAAGTGCACGGGGTCAGCCACTAGTGTCCAGGCCCAATCAGCGGTGCCCAGGGTCAACCATCAGAGTGTGAGGTCAACCACCAGTGTCTGAGGTCGATCGCCACAAGGGATCAACTGCCAGTGCATGGGGTCAATTGCCAGTGTCTGGGGTCAATTTCCAGTGTGGGGGGTCAATTTCCAGTGTGTGGGGTCAACTGCCAGTGTGCAAGGTCAATTGCCAGTGTCTGAGGTCAATTGCCAGTGTGCAGGGTAAATTGCCAGTGTGCTGGGTGAATTGCCAGTGTCTGGGGTCAATTGCCAGTGTGGGGGGTAAATTGCCAGTGTGTGGGGTCAATTGGCAGTGTGTGGGGTCAATTGCCAGTGTGCAGGGTAAATTGCCAGTGTGTGGGGTCAATTGCCAGTGTCTGAGGTCAATTGCCAGCATGCAGGGTCAATTGCCAGTGTCTGGGGTCAATTGCCAGTGTGTGGGGTCAATCATCAGTGTCTGAGGTCAATTGCCAGTGTCTGGGTCAATTGCCAGTGTGCAGGGTCAATTGCCAGTGTCTGGGTCAATTGCCAGTGCGCAGGGGTCAATTGCCAGTATCTGGGGTCAATTTCCAGTGCGCGGGGTCAATTGCCAGTGTCTGAAGTCAATTGCCAGTGTGCAGGGACAATTGCCAGTGTGCAGGGTCAATTGCTGGTGTGCGGGGTCAGTTGCCAGTGTCTGGGTCAATTGCCAGTGTGCAGGGTCAATTGCCAGTGCGCGGGATCAATTGCCAGTGCATACTCAGGGGTCAATTGACAGTGCGCGGGGTCAATTGCCAGTGCACGGGGTCAATTGCCAGTGCATACTCAGGGGTCAATTGCCAGGGCACGGGGTCAATTGCCAGTGCATACTCAAGAAATGACACCACTATAAAATAGAACAAATCTGATAAAGAAACAAATTTGGCAAATGTAAATATCTTACGAATCCACCTATTTGTATCTCAGTTTGGGTTAAGTGAGGAAGACAACATTGACTCGAGGAGGGGAGCAGAGGCAATCACAGATCCAACAACCAGAGCCCAAACCAAATGAGGTGAACTAAACCAAAGCTGATGGGCAGTTTTATTGAAAATTACATTGACCTCGCCTGGGTAGCGGGTCCGGATCTCTCTGCTCTCCTGAAAGACACTGAATTTGCTGGCTTCCCTGAGCAACAGCACAGCTCGGCCACAGATCTCCCATCACACATTCTCTAGATCTCTAACGTTGAATGACTGCTCTTCTCTTTCCCTGTGTTTGTAATCTCGTACCGGGATTCTGTACACATCAGAATCCAAACAGCTGGATCTTGTGATGCATTAAGAAGCGATGGGGCATCAGCCGGTCATTGTCCAGGACTATCAGCTCCACTGTGAAAGTTCCGGAAAATCCTAACTCTGACATTGTGAACATCAAAACTTCCCATTGTTGTCTTTACTTGCTGCCCCGCGGAGAAGCACAAAAGGCACAGAAGGAGGCCATTCAGCCCATCATATCTGTGCTGGCCCTTTGAAAGAGCTACCCAGTTAATCCCACTCCCCTGCTCTGTCACCCAGGGCGCTGCAAGTTTTTTTCCTTTGAGTATTTATCCATTTCCCATTTGAATCTGCTTCCACCAGCCTTTCAGGCAGTGCCTATTCGCTGTGCAAAAAGGATGTTTCCTCATGTAGCCTTCACCTTAAATCTGTGCCCTCTGGTGACCAGCCCTCCTGCCAGTGTAAACAGTTTCTCCTTATTTTCTCCGTAAAAACCCTTCCTCTTGTTTGTTTGCACAAGTTGTTCAGTTGCTTCACAGGGTACAAAGGGTTAACACACACCCGCAGGGCAGAACTGGAGTCATATGGAAGCCAGACCAGGTAACAGGGCGACAGTTTCTCTTCCCCGAAGGACATTAACCAACTGCCTGGGTTTCCTCTTGAGACAATCCAGTTCAAAGATCATCAGAATTTGTTCAATTTGATCACAGGGGTTAGTCCGGGTGGGATTTGAGCTCCCTGAGTTTTTCGACCAAAACCAGAGTCACGAGACCATCGCCGCCTCTCTATTGGAGGTTCAGCTGTTCTAAAGGTTCATTTCCAAACTGCCTCTCTGGGTCAGGTGCTGTACCCCCGCGCCTTAGTTTGCAAAAGGAATCGGCGCCCAATAGTTAGAAGATTCCGTCTGCTGCTAAAACCCTCGCGTTCCCAATCCCGGTGGGTGGCTACTTCGCATGGACCACACGCCGCCTCTCACTGTCTAAGCAGCATGGCGGGGCCAAGAGGATCACCAGGTACAGCAGCAGGCACAGCCAGCAGGAGCAGCTCTTCACCCAGAATGTCGACCAGCTCCCCTGTGAAAACACCGTCTCCAGGGTGGCAGATTCATAGCTGAAGTATTGACCGAGGGACAGAGAGAGGGAGAGGGAGAGAGAGTGAGACGTAGAAACACAGAGAGAGACAGATAAATCAAGAGAGAAGAACAGAGAAAGAAAGCAAAACAGAGAGAGAGAGACAGAGGGAGAGAGAGATAGAGAGAGGGAGAGAGAGAGAGTGAGAAAAAGGGAGAGAGAGAGAGAGAGAGAGTGAGAGACAGGCAAGGAGAGAGAGAGAGACAGAAGGGGAGGGAAAGAGAGACAGAGGGAGAGAGAGGGAGAGAGAGAGTGAGAAAAAGGGAGAGAGAGAGAGTGAGAGACAGGCAAGGAGAGAAAGAGAGACAGAGGCGGAGGGAGAGAGAGACAGAGGGAGAGAGAGAGAGTGAGAGAGTGAGAAAAAGGGAGAGGGAGAGAGAGTGAGAGACAGGCAAGGAGAGAGAGAGAGACAGAGAGGGAGGGAGGGAGAGACAGAGGGAGAGAGAGAGACAGAGGGAGAATGAGAGAGAGAGAGAGAGATAGAGAGAGGGAGAGAGAGAGTGAGAGACAGGCAAGGAGAGAGAGAGACAGAGGGGGAGGGAGAGAGAGAGGCAGGGGGAGATAGAGACAGAAAGGGAGAGAGGGAGAGACAGATAGAGGGAGAGAGAGAGAGTGAGACAGAGGCAAAGAGACACAGAGAAACACAGATAGAGATAAATCCAGCGAGAAAAACAGAGAAAGCGAAACAGCAGAGAGAGAGATAGAGGGAGGGAGAGACAGATAGATAGAGACAGATAGGGAGAGCGAGAGAGACAGAGAAAGAGAAACAGGGAGGAAGAGAAAGGGAAAGAGAAACAGATAGAGAGACAAAGAAAGAGAAAAACAGAGACACAGATGGAGAGAGCGTGAGACAGGGAGAGAGCGAGACAGAGAGGCAGAGAGAGAGAGAGACAGAGTATTAACAACAGTGAAACAAGCTGTCAAGGAAATCAAAAATACTCTATAAACTGTTTAGTAATGTTCTGAGGTACTGATCTGGTCTTTCAGTGCTTAGTTTACACATTAAAAATGATGAACAGGTGCAGAGCCCAATAGTCCATCCAAGAGAACTATATCAAGACTACACTACAGAAACAGCCCAAGTGGGCTGAGCTGGTGTTAATGCTCCACATGAACTTCATCCCAAACCTACTTTCATCTAACTTCATCTCCTATCCCTTTCTCCCTCATGTCTTTATCCAGCTCCCGCCTAAAATGTCTCTATCCGATTCCCCTCAACTCCTGTATGGTAATGAGCTCCCCATTCTCACCGCTCTCTGAGGGAGTTTCTCCTGAATTCCTGATTGGATTTATTAATGACTGTCTCATACTGATGGTGCTAATTCTGGATTCCCCCATAATGGTGTTGTCTTGTGTATCAGAACCACAGACACTCGCCACACTGATGGTAAAGACTGAGCTGACCTTTTGCTGCAATGTTCCCTCCCTCTCTGGTAAAGGCACTGACTCCCGCTGGTACAGTCCCACTGTCTGATCCCTCCCCTCATTGCCCCAGTATCTCTCCCAAGTGTCTAGACTTTATGGGTACAGACAGGCTATTTTGACCTTGTCCCAACACAATTCTTATGCCCATACACACACACACAGACTGGACAGCAGCAGTGTCCTTAGCCCAGGGCACTGCGGACAAGCGCAGAGCCCGCTAGAGGTTGCGCAGGCCAGCTAACTGGGTGGACCAGCACCCCAAGAGGTGAGGCCTGAGTCACCCCTTCAACACTTTGACCGAACTGTTCCCAGACTCAACTTACTTGAACCAGTTGGTCAATGTCATCATGACATAAAGCGAGGCCAGAAAGAATACAAAATGGAAGGAGGAGTAACTGTACGTGACTTGCTCTCTCTCGTTGTGTATCACTTTCTGTCCACCGGTCATCTCCACTTCATTCCTGGGCACTGTGGGTCACACCAAAATCAAATGATTCCAAATATTTAGGGGAGGGAAAACATATTAAACTCTGGTCATCAGTGCAGAGAATCCAACTTTCTGGAACACACAACACTTAAAACCAATTCTAGCCCATATCACACAGGATCTTCAGCAAGTCCCCCCCAGTGAGAGTCAGCACCTTCAGGAACTGTCCCCCTCACCCCAGTGAGAGTCAGCACCTTCAGGAACTGTCCCCCAGTGAGAGTCAGCATCTTCAGGAACTGTCCCCCAGTGAGAGTCAACACCTTCAGGAACTGTCCCCCAGTGAGAGTCAGCACCTTCAGGAACTGTCCCCCAGTGAGAGGCAGCACTTTCAGGAACTGTCCCCCAGTGACAGGCAGCAGTTTCAGGAACTGTCCCACAGTGAGAGTCAGCACCTTCAAGAACTGTCCCCTAGAGAGAGTCAGCACCTTCAGGAACTGTCCCCCAGTGAGAGTCAGCACCTTCAGGAACTGTCCCCCAGTGAGAGTCAGCACCTTCAGGAACTGTCCCCCAGTGAGAGTCAGCACCTTCAGGAACTGTCCCCCAGTGAGAGTCAGCCATTGTGTCGCGGTGAGGAGGGGGCGATTGATTTAATTTCTGTCCCTCACCTTCCTCATCGAGGCCGCAGAAACAGCAAGAAGCTTTCTGTAACAGACAAGAGTGAAATCGTCACTAGGTGTAACCGATGAAATGGGGAAGGGGAAAGGATCAGTCAAGGGAATGTGAATACAGTAGGGGTAAAATAAGGAAAGCAGATTGGAGAGGAGAGGAATATTATGGGAATGAACTGAAAAACAGAAAAATAGGAAAGAGTTTGAAAATTTCTCGAAGTATGAACAGTAAACATTTCGAAACTGAGATTGATAGATTCTTGTTGGGTAAAGGGTTACCCAAGCGGGGTAGATAGAGTTAAGATACAGATCAGCCATGGTCTACGTGAATGATGGAACAGGCTGGAGGGGCAGGATGACCTTCACCTATTCCTATGGGGAGCCAGAGAAGTTGAGTGATGGAGAAAGGAATGATTGCTGATGAATTTCAGTGAGGGCCAGAGGCTGGAATGAGGAAGGATTAACAATGAGAGAGAAATTACTAACCTTGAACTCATATCTGTAAACACGGAGCATCCATGATGGTCCAAACACCTTGGCCAGGTAAGAAGCTTCATTACTACCCAGAGGGCATTGGGAGAATGAGAGACAGCCAATCAGATTGATTGAAAGGAGGGTAATGATTGGATAACTATCACAGAACAATCGCATTGACAGCAATCACAATATTGCAAAAGCATTCTGCTCTGCCTCTCACCATTTTACCAACAGACACAAAATGGTTCAAGGTTACACAACACACGGTGCAAATATGAAGCTGGACATCACCTTATTTCCTTAGTCACCTTTTTATTTACTGAATAGAAATGAAGCTGGATCCTCAGTGAAGCACATGTGGGTGAATGATTGACATTGACGGTCACCGGGTTCCAGCCTTGACAACTGGCAGCAGCTGTACCCCTACCGCTCAGCATTTCACTCTGACCTCAGCCAGACTAAACTTTCAGCCCATCCCAGCGACAACCCCATGAGATCCCTAACTGCCCCTTGAGAAGGTGGTGGTGAGCTGCCTTCTTGAACCGCTGCAGTCCCTGCGGTGTAGGTACACCCACCGTGCTGTTAGGGAGGGAGTTCCAGGATTTTGACCCAGTGACAGTGAAGAAATGGTGATATATTTCCCAAGTCAGGGTGGTGAGTGACTTGGAGGAGAACTTCCAAGTGGTGCTGTTCCCATCTATCTGCTGCCCTTGTCCTTCTAGATGGTAGTGGTCGTTGGTTTGGAAGGTGCTGTCTAAGGAGCCTTGGTGAATTCTTATAGATGGTACACTGCTGCTACTGTGTGTTGGTGATGGAGGGAGTGAATTTTAAAGGGAGACTGTGGGTTTTGATCGATTCATTACCAAAAAGACTTACCAAGCAAACAGGACACAGCAATACATGATGGCCGCTCCAATGATCGCAATCATCTTTCCCTCTTCCTGAGCCCCATCGTCACTGACACTTGGGAAACAGATACTGATGTTCTGACCCTGATATTCCACTGAGAAAATGGAAGAATGATTACTCTGCTTTATCACAAAAACATGTTCGAAACGATCTGACTGGTGACCCGTTCTGTGTCACACCCATTTTAGCACAGGATTCAAACCCCACTTCAGAGACTTGAGCACAGACTCCAGGCTGTAATGAGGGAGGGTTGCAGTGTCGGAAGTGTCATCTTTTATATAGGGTGTTAAACTGACACTCTGTCTGCCCTTACAGGTACATATAAAATACTCCACGATATTTTGAAGAGCCACAGGGTCTCCTGGTTAAAATCACTCCTTTAACCAACATTACCAGAAGCAGATTAACCAGATATTCATCTCTTAATTGTGAGATCTTCTTGTGTACAAAATGGCTTTAGCTGTGGCCCACCCCTTCCCCATGCCCCACCCCTTCCCCATGCCCCACCCCTTCCCCATGCCCCACCCCTTCTCCCATGCCCCACCCCTTCCCCCATGCCCCACCCCTTCCCATGCCCCACCCCTTCTCCCATGCCCCACCCCTTCCCCATGCCCCACCCCTTCCCCATGCCCCACCCCTTCCCATGTCCCACCCCTTCCCCCATGCCCCACCCATTCCCCCATGCCCCACCCCTTCCCCCATGCCCCACCCCTTCCCATGTCCCACCCCTTCCCCCATGCCCCACCCCTTCCCCCATGCCCCACCCCTTCCCCCATGCCCCACCCCTTCCCCCATGCCCCACCCCTTCCCCATGCCCCACCCCTTCCCCCATGCCCCACCCCTTCCCCCATGCCCCACCCCTTCCCCATGCTCCGTCACTTCCCCATGCCCCACCCCTTCCCCTATGCCCCACCCCTTCCCCATGCCCCACCCCTTCCCCCATGCCCCACCCCTTCCCCCATGCCCCACCCCTTCCCATGTCCCACCCCTTCCCCATGCCCCACCCCTTCCCCATGCCCCACCCCTTCCCATGTCCCACCCCTTCCCCATGCCCCACCCCTTCCCCATGCCCCACCCCTTCCCATGTCCCACCCCTTCCCCATGCACCACCCCTTCCCCGTGCCCCGCCCCCTTCCCCATACTCCGTCCCTTCCCCATGCCCCACCCCTTCCCCATGCCCCACCCCTTCCCCGTGCCCCGCCCCCTTCCCCATACTCCGTCCCTTCCCCATGCCCCACCCCTTCCCCATGCCCCACCCCTTCATGCCCCACCCTTTCCCCATGCCCCACCCCTTCCCATGTCCCACCCCTTCCCCATGTCCCACCCCTTCATGCCCCACCCTTTCCCCATGCCCCACCCTTTCCCCATGCTCCGTCACTTCCCCATGCCCCACCCCTTCCCCATGCCCCACCCCTTCCCCATGCCCCACCCCTTCCCCATGCTCCGTCACTTCCCCATGCCCCACCCCTTCCCCATGCCCCACCCCTTCCCCATGCCCCACCCCTTCCCCGTGCTCCACCCCTTCCCCCATGCCCCGCCCCTTCCCCATGCCCCACCCCTTCCCCCTGCACCATCCCTTTTCTTGAGAGTTTTGGGACAGGGAACTGCAATTCTGATACTACAGTGAACATATTGGACGACCAATGGTGCGAGGGTGGGGGTGGGGCAGTTGGAGGCAGGAGGTCATGTAGTGAAGTACTGACCGGTCACCCTGTGCCAGCCGCAGACTGGGAGGTTGGGGGAGGCTGCGGTGCTGATGTGCTTGTCCTGGCTTCCAGAGTGAGTGTGAGGCCCCTTGACTTGGTGCAGTTGGTGCTGTCGTCTCTCTCTCTCTCTCTCTCTCCCCCTGAGGGGAGCCTGGGGTGTGCACTTGGCACCAGCCCACAGCAGCCACACTAACAACACAGGCTGAGGGTTCAGCGAGGGAGGGAGGAGACAGCAAGGGTCGTGTCACATCAGATGAAGCGCATGTTGGACCGAGCTCGGACTGAGACTATCAAGGAGCGCTGACACCTGGTGTGTCATCGACAGGCGGGACTGTGTATCCTCACGTAGCCTCGGGTCACCTGGAGTGTAGCTGTTCACTGACCTGTCTCTGGGGGGCGGCTGGAGAGTGCGGAGAAGGTCAGGTACATGACATAGCAACTGATGATGGAGGCTTGAAGCAAACTGCTGTGTGTCTGCCCTGTAATCAAAGGACAAAGATTCACCACATATTGAGGAGAGAAAGAGTTTGGGAAATGCCACTTACCCTGTTTAATGTTAATTCCCAGTTCCCCTCTATACTCCTGAGGTGTCAACTGTCCCCCGGGGACGAGTAGCACAGACACCGGCCCTTCTCCCACCTCCCTCTAGTCTCTGTGAATGGGGAGTGTTGACAGGACATCATAGCTGAGCACAGCCCTGCCTTCATCCTTAGTGCAACACACACTCGCACATCAGCACTCACACAGGACACACTCACACAGGACACACTCACACATCAGCACTCACACAGGACACATTCACACAGGACACACTCACACAGGACACACTCGCACATCAGCACTCACACAGGACACACTCACACAGGACACACTCACACAGGACACACTCACACATCAGTACTCACAGAGGACACACTCACACATCAGCACTCACACAGGACACACTCACACAGGACACACACACACAGGACACACTCACACAGGACACACTCACACAGGACACACTCACACATCAGCACTCACACAGGACACACACACACAGGACACACACACACAGGACACACTCACACAGGACACACTCACACAGGACACACTCACACATCAGCACTCACACAGGACACACTCACACAGGACACACTCACACAGGACACACTCACACATCAGCACACACACAGGACACACTCACACAGGACACACTCACACAGGACACACTCACACAGGATACACTCACACATCAGCACTCACACAGGACACACTCACACAGGACACACTCACACAGGACACACACACACAGGACACACACACACAGGACACACACACACATCAGCACTCACACAGGACACACTCACACAGGACACACACACACAGGACACACTCACACATCAGCACTCACACAGGACACACACACACAGGGCACACTCACACAGGACACACTCACACATCAGCACTCACACAGGACACACACACACAGGACACACTCACACAGGGCACACACACACAGGACACACTCACACATCAGCACTCACACAGGACACACACACACAGGACACACTCACACAGGACACACTCACACAGGACACACACACACAGGACACACTCACACATCAGCACTCACACAGGACACACACACACAGGACACACACACACAGGACACACTCACATCAGCACTCACACACAGGACACACTCACACAGGACACACTCACACAGGACACACTCACACAGGACACACACACACAGGACACACTCACACAGGACACACACACACAGGACACACTCACACAGGACACACTCACAAATCAACACTCACACAGGACACACTCACACAGGACACACTCACACAGGACACACTCACACAGGACACACACACAGGACACACTCACACATCAGCACTCACACAGGACACACTCACACAGGACACACTCACACATCAGCACTCACACAGGACACACTCACACAGGACACACTCACACATCAGCACTCACACAGGACACAATCACACAGGACACACTCACACATCAGCATTCACACAGGACACACTCACACATCAGCACTCACACAGGACACACACACACAGGACACACTCACACAGGACACACTCACACAGGACACACTCACACATCAGCACTCAAACAGGACACACACACACAGGACACACTCACACAGGACACACTCACACAGGACACACTCACACATCAGCACTCACACAGGACACACTCACACAGGACACACTTACACAGGACACACTCACACAGGACACACTCACACATCAGCACTCACACAGGACACACTCACACAGGACACACTCACACAGGACACACACACACATCAGCACTCACACAGGACACACTCACACAGGACACACTCACACAGGACACACACACACAGGACACACTCACACAGGACACACTCACACATCAGCACTCACACAGGACACACTCACACAGGACACACTCACACAGGACACACTCACACAGACAGCACTCACACAGGACAGCACTCACACAGGACACACTCACACAGGACACACACACACAGGACACACTCACACAGGACACACTCACACAGGACACACACACACAGGACACACACACACAGGACACACTCACACAGGACACACACACACAGGACACACTCACACATCAGCACTCACACAGGACACACACACACAGGACACACACACACAGGACACACTCACACAGGACACACTCACACAGGACACACACACACAGGACACACTCACACAGGACACACTCACACATCAGCACTCACACAGGACACACTCACACATCAGCACTCACACAGGACACACTCACACAGGACACACACACACAGGACACACACACACAGGACACACTCACACATCAGCACACACACAGGACACACTCACACAGGACACACACACACAGGACACACACACACAGGACACACTCACACATCAGCACACACACAGGACACACTCACACAGGACACACACACACAGGACACACTCACACAGGACACACTCACACAGGACACACTCACACATTAGCACTCACACAGGACACACTCACACAGGACACACACACACAGGACACACTCACACAGGACACACACACACAGGACACACACACACAGGACACACTCACACAGGACACACTCACACAGGACACACTCACACAGGACACACTCACATATCAGCACTCACACAGGACACACTCACACAGGACACACTCACACAGGACACACTCACACAGGACACACTCACACATCAGCACTCACACAGGACACACTCACACAGGACACACTCACACAGGACACACACACACAGGACACACTCACACAGGACACACTCACACAGGACACACTCACACATCAGCACACACACAGGACACACACACACAGGACACACACACACAGGACACACTCACACAGGACACACTCACACATCAACACTCACACAGGACACACACACACAGGACACACTCACACAGGACACACTCACACAGGACACACTCACACAGGACACACTCACACATCAGCACTCACACAGGACACACTCACACAGGACACACTCACACAGGACACACACACACAGGACACACTCACACAGGACACACTCACACAGGACACACTCACACATCAGCACTCACACAGGACACACTCACACAGGACACACTCACACAGGACACACACACACAGGACACACTCACACAGGACACACACACACAGGACACACTCACACAGGACACACTCACACATCAGCACTCACACAGGACACACTCACACATCAGCACTCACACAGGACACACTCACACAGGACACACTCACACAGGACACACACACACAGGACACACTCATACAGGACACACTCACACATCAGCACTCACACAGGACACACTCACACATCAGCACTCACACAGGACACACTCACACAGGACACACTCACACAGGACACACTCACACAGGACACACTCACACATCAGCACTCACACAGGACACACTCACACATCAGCACTCACACAGGACACACTCACACAGGACACACACACACAGGACACACACACACAGGACACACTCACACATCAGCACTCACACAGGACACACTCACACAGGACACACACACAGGACACACACACACAGGACACACTCACACAGGACACACTCACACAGGACACACTCACACAGGACACACTCACACATCAGCACTCACACAGGACACACACACACAGGACACACACACACAGGACACACTCACACAGGACACACACACACAGGACACACACACACAGGACACAATCACACAGGACACACACACACAGGACACACTCACACAGGACACACTCACACAGGACACACTCACACATCAGCACTCACACAGGACACACTCACACAGGACACACTCACACAGGACACACTCACACATCAGCACTCACACAGGACACACTCACACAGGACACACTCACACAGGACACACACACACAGGACACACTCACACAGGACACACTCACACATCAGCACACACACAGGACACACTCACACAGGACACACTCACACAGGACACACACACACAGGACACACTCACACAGGACACACTCACACAGGACACACTCACACATCAACACTCACAGGACACACACACAGGACACACACACAGGACACACTCACACAGGACACACTCACACAGGACACACTCACACAGGACACACACACACAGGACACACTCACACAGGACACACTCACACATCAGCACACACACAGGACACACTCACACAGGACACACTCACACAGGACACACTCACACATCAGCACTCACACAGGACACACTCACACAGGACACACTCACACAGGACACACACACACAGGACACACTCACACAGGACACACTCACACAGGACACACTCACACAGGACACACTCACACATCAGCACTCACACAGGACACACTCACACAGGACACACTCACACAGGACACACTCACACATCAGCACTCACACAGGACACACACACACAGGACACACTCACACAGGGCACACTCACACAGGACACACTCACACATCAGCACTCACACAGGACACACACACACAGGACACACTCACACAGGACACACTCACACAGGACACAAACACAGGACACACTCTCACATCAGCACTCACACAGGACACACACACACAGGACACACACACACAGGACACACTCACATCAGCACTCACACACAGGACACACTCACACAGGACACACTCACACAGGACACACTCACACAGGACACACACACACAGGACACACTCACACAGGACACACACACACAGGACACACTCACACAGGACACACTCACAAATCAACACTCACACAGGACACACTCACACAGGACACACTCACACAGGACACACTCACACAGGACACACACACACAGGACACACTCACACATCAGCACTCACACAGGACACACTCACACAGGACACACTCACACAGGACACACACACACAGGACACACTCACACATCAGCACTCACACAGGACACACTCACACAGGACACACACACACAGGACACACTCACACAGGACACACTCACACAGGACACACACACACAGGACACACTCACACATCAGCACTCACGCAGGACACACACACACAGGACACACACACACAGGACACACTCACATCAGCACTCACACACAGGACACACTCACACAGGACACACTCACACAGGACACACTCACACAGGACACACACACACAGGACACACTCACACAGGACACACACACACAGGACACACTCACACAGGACACACTCACAAATCAACACTCACACAGGACACACTCACACAGGACACACTCACACAGGACACACTCACACAGGACACACACACACAGGACACACTCACACATCAGCACTCACACAGGACACACTCACACAGGACACACTCACACATCAGCACTCACACAGGACACACTCACACAGGACACACTCACACATCAGCACTCACACAGGACACAATCACACAGGACACACACACACAGGACACACTCACACATCAGCACTCACACAGGACACACTCACACATCAGCACTCACACAGGACACACACACACAGGACACACTCACACAGGACACACTCACACAGGACACACTCACACAGGACACACTCACACAGGACACACACACACAGGACACACTCACACATCAGCACTCACACAGGACACACTCACACAGGACACACTCACACATCAGCACTCACACAGGACACACTCACACAGGACACACTCACACATCAGCACTCACACAGGACACAATCACACAGGACACACACACACAGGACACACTCACACATCAGCACTCACACAGGACACACTCACACATCAGCACTCACACAGGACACACACACACAGGACACACTCACACAGGACACACTCACACAGGACACACTCACACAGGACACACTCACACATCAGCACTCACACAGGACACACACACACAGGACACACTCACACAGGACACACTCACACAGGACACACTCACACAGGACACACTCACACATCAGCACTCACACAGGACACACTCACACAGGACACACTTACACAGGACACACTCACACAGGACACACTCACACATCAGCACTCACACAGGACACACTCACACAGGACACACTCACACAGGACACACACACACATCAGCACTCACACAGGACACACTCACACAGGACACACTCACACAGGACACACACACACAGGACACACTCACACAGGACACACTCACACATCAGCAATCACACAGGACACACTCACACAGGACACACTCACACAGGACACACACACACAGGACACACTCACACAGGACACACTCACACAGGACACACTCACACATCAGCACTCACACAGGACACACTCACACAGGACACACACACACAGGACACACTCACACAGGACACACTCACACAGGACACACACACACAGGACACACACACACAGGACACACTCACACAGGACACACTCACACAGGACACACACACACAGGACACACTCACACAGGACACACACACACAGGACACACTCACACATCAGCACTCACACAGGACACACTCACACAGGACACACACACACAGGACACACTCACACAGGACACACTCACACAGGACACACTCACACATTAGCACTCACACAGGACACACTCACACAGGACACACACACACAGGACACACTCACACAGGACACACACACACAGGACACACACACACAGGACACACTCACACAGGACACACACACACTGGACACACTCACACAGGACACACTCACACAGGACACACTCACATATCAGCACTCACACAGGACACACTCACACAGGACACACTCACACAGGACACACTCACACAGGACACACTCACACATCAGCACTCACACAGGACACACTCACACAGGACACACTCACACAGGACACACTCACACAGGACACACACACACAGGACACACTCACACAGGACACACTCACACAGGACACACTCACACATCAGCACACACACAGGACACACACACACAGGACACACACACACAGGACACACTCACACAGGACACACTCACTCATCAACACTCACACAGGACACACACACACAGGACACACTCACACAGGACACACTCACACAGGACACACACACACAGGACACACTCACACAGGACACACTCACACAGGACACACTCACACAGGACACACACACACAGGACACACTCACACATCAGCACTCACACAGGACACACACACACAGGACACACTCACACAGGACACACTCACACAGGACACACTCACACAGGACACACTCACACATCAGCACTCACACAGGACACACTCACACAGGACACACTTACACAGGACACACTCACACAGGACACACTCACACATCAGCACTCACACAGGACACACTCACACAGGACACACTCACACAGGACACACACACACATCAGCACTCACACAGGACACACTCACACAGGACACACTCACACAGGACACACACACACAGGACACACTCACACAGGACACACTCACACATCAGCACTCACACAGGACACACTCACACAGGACACACACACACAGGACACACTCACACAGGACACACTCACACAGGACACACTCACACATCAGCACTCACACAGGACACACTCACACAGGACACACACACACAGGACACACTCACACAGGACACACTCACACAGGACACACACACACAGGACACACACACACAGGACACACTCACACAGGACACACACACACAGGACACACTCACACAGGACACACACACACAGGACACACTCACACATCAGCACTCACACAGGACACACTCACACAGGACACACACACACAGGACACACTCACACAGGACACACTCACACAGGACACACACACAGGACACACTCCCACAGGACACACTCACACATCAGCACTCACACAGGACACACTCACACATCAGCACTCACACAGGACACACTCACACAGGACACACACACACAGGACACACACACACAGGACACACTCACACATCAGCACACACACAGGACACACTCACACAGGACACACACACACAGGACACACACACACAGGACACACTCACACATCAGCACACACACAGGACACACTCACACAGGACACACACACACAGGACACACTCACACAGGACACACTCACACAGGACACACTCACACATTAGCACTCACACAGGACACACTCACACAGGACACACACACACAGGACACACTCACACAGGACACACACACACAGGACACACACACACAGGACACACTCACACAGGACACACACACACAGGACACACTCACACAGGACACACTCACACAGGACACACTCACATATCAGCACTCACACAGGACACACTCACACAGGACACACTCACACAGGACACACTCACACAGGACACACTCACACATCAGCACTCACACAGGACACACTCACACAGGACACACTCACACAGGACACACACACACAGGACACACTCACACAGGACACACTCACACAGGACACACTCACACATCAGCACACACACAGGACACACACACACAGGACACACACACACAGGACACACTCACACAGGACACACTCACACATCAACACTCACACAGGACACACACACACAGGACACACTCACACAGGACACACTCACACAGGACACACTCACACAGGACACACTCACACAGGACACACACACACAGGACACACTCACACATCAGCACTCACACAGGACACACTCACACAGGACACACTCACACAGGACACACACACACAGGACACACTCACACAGGACACACTCACACAGGACACACTCACACATCAGCACTCACACAGGACACACTCACACAGGACACACTCACACAGGACACACACACACAGGACACACTCACACAGGACACACACACACAGGACACACTCACACAGGACACACTCACACAGGACACACTCACACAGGACACACACACACAGGACACACTCAAACATCAGCACTCACACAGGACACACTCACACAGGACACACTCACACAGGACACACTCACACAGGACACACTCACACAGGACACACTCACACAGGACACACTCACACATCAGCACTCACACAGGACACACTCACACAGGACACACTCACACAGGACACACACACACAGGACACACTCACACAGGACACACACACACAGGACACACTCACACAGGACACACTCACACATCAGCACTCACACAGGACACACTCACACATCAGCACTCACACAGGACACACTCACACAGGACACACTCACACAGGACACACACACACAGGACACACTCACACAGGACACACTCACACATCAGCACTCACACAGGACACACTCACACATCAGCACTCACACAGGACACACTCACACAGGACACACTCACACAGGACACACTCACACAGGACACACTCACACATCAGCACTCACACAGGACACACTCACACATCAGCACTCACACAGGACACACTCACACAGGACACACACACACAGGACACACACACACAGGACACACTCACACATCAGCACTCACACAGGACACACTCACACAGGACACACACACAGGACACACACACACAGGACACACTCACACAGGACACACTCACACAGGACACACACACACAGGACACACTCACACAGGACACACTCACACAGGACACACTCACACATCAGCACTCACACAGGACACACACACACAGGACACACACACACAGGACACACTCACACAGGACACACACACACAGGACACACACACACAGGACACACTCACACAGGACACACACACACAGGACACACTCACACAGGACACACTCACACAGGACACACTCACACATCAGCACTCACACAGGACACACTCACACAGGACACACTCACACAGGACACACTCACACATCAGCACTCACACAGGACACACTCACACAGGACACACTCACACAGGACACACTCACACAGGACACACACACACAGGACACACTCACACAGGACACACTCACACATCAGCACACACACAGGACACACTCACAGGACACACTCACACAGGACACACTCACACAGGACACACTCACACATCAACACTCACACAGGACACACACACACAGGACACACTCACACAGGACACACTCACACAGGACACACACACACAGGACACACTCACACAGGACACACTCACACAGGACACACTCACACATCAGCACACACACAGGACACACTCACACAGGACACACTCACACAGGACACACTCACACAGGACACACTCACACATCAGCACTCACACAGGACACACTCACACAGGACACACTCACACAGGACACACACACATAGGACACACTCACACAGGACACACTCACACAGGACACACTCACACATCAGCACTCACACAGGACACACTCACACAGGACACACTCACACAGGACACACTCACACAGGACACACTCACACATCAGCACTCACACAGGACACACACACACAGGACACACTCACACATCAGCACTCACACAGGACACACACACACAGGACACACTCACACAGGACACACTCACACATCAGCACTCACACAGGACACACACACACAGGACACACACACACAGGACACACTCACATCAGCACTCACACAGGACACACTCACACAGGACACACACACACAGGACACACTCACATCAGCACTCACACAGGACACACACACACAGGACACACTCACACAGGACACACTCACACAGGACACAAACACAGGACACACTCACACATCAGCACTCACACAGGACACACACACACAGGACACACACACACAGGACACACTCACACAGGACACACTCACACATCAGCACTCACACAGGACACACACACACAGGACACACTCACACAGGACACACTCACACAGGACACAAACACAGGACACACTCACACATCAGCACTCACACAGGACACACACACACAGGACACACACACACAGGACACACTCACATCAGCACTCACACACAGGACACACTCACACAGGACACACTCACACAGGACACACTCACACAGGACACACACACACAGGACACACTCACACAGGACACACACACACAGGACACACTCACACAGGACACACTCACAAATCAACACTCACACAGGACACACTCACACAGGACACACTCACACAGGACACACTCACACAGGACACACACACACAGGACACACACACACAGGACACACTCACACATCAGCACTCACACAGGACACACTCACACAGGACACACACACACAGGACACACTCACACAGGACACACACACACAGGACACACTCACACATCAGCACTCACACAGGACACACTCACACAGGACACACACACACAGGACACACTCACACAGGACACACTCACACAGGACACACACACACAGGACACACTCACACATCAGCACTCACGCAGGACACACACACACAGGACACACACACACAGGACACACTCACATCAGCACTCACACACAGGACACACTCACACAGGACACACTCACACAGGACACACTCACACAGGACACACACACACAGGACACACTCACACAGGACACACACACACAGGACACACTCACACAGGACACACTCACAAATCAACACTCACACAGGACACACTCACACAGGACACACTCACACAGGACACACTCACACAGGACACACACACACAGGACACACTCACACATCAGCACTCACACAGGACACACTCACACAGGACACACTCACACATCAGCACTCACACAGGACACACACACAGGACACACTCACACATCAGCACTCACACAGGACAAAATCACACAGGACACACTCACACAGGACACACTCACACATCAGCACTCACACAGGACACACTCACACATCAGCACTCACACAGGACACACACACACAGGACACACTCACACAGGACACACTCACACAGGACACACTCACACAGGACACACTCACACATCAGCACTCACACAGGACACACACACACAGGACACACTCACACAGGACACACTCACACAGGACACACTCACACAGGACACACTCACACATCAGCACTCACACAGGACACACTCACACAGGACACACTTACACAGGACACACTCACACAGGACACACTCACACATCAGCACTCACACAGGACACACTCACACAGGACACACTCACACAGGACACACACACACATCAGCACTCACACAGGACACACTCACACAGGACACACTCACACAGGACACACACACACAGGACACACTCACACAGGACACACTCACACATCAGCAATCACACAGGACACACTCACACAGGACACACTCACACAGGACACACTAACACAGGACACACTCACACAGGACACACTCACACAGGACACACTCACACATCAGCACTCACACAGGACACACACACACAGGACACACTCACACAGGACACACTCACACAGGACACACACACACAGGACACACACACACAGGACACACTCACACAGGACACACTCACACAGGACACACACACACAGGACACACTCACACAGGACACACACACACAGGACACACTCACACATCAGCACTCACACAGGACACACTCACACAGGACACACACACACAGGACACACTCAAACAGGACACACTCACACAGGACACACACACACAGGACACACTCACACAGGACACACTCACACATCAGCACTCACACAGGACACACTCACACATCAGCACTCACACAGGACACACTCACACAGGACACACACACACAGGACACACACACACAGGACACACTCACACATCAGCACACACACAGGACACACTCACACAGGACACACACACACAGGACACACACACACAGGACGCACTCACACATCAGCACACACACAGGACACACTCACACAGGACACACACACACAGGACACACTCAGACAGGACACACTCACACAGGACACACTCACACATTAGCACTCACACAGGACACACTCACACAGGACACACACACACAGGACACACACACACAGGACACACTCACACAGGACACACACACACAGGACACACTCACACAGGACACACTCACACAGGACACACTCACATATCAGCACTCACACAGGACACACTCACACAGGACACACTCACACAGGACACACTCACACAGGACACACTCACACATCAGCACTCACACAGGACACACTCACACAGGACACACTCACACAGGACACACTCACACAGGACACACTCACACATCAGCACACACACAGGACACACACACACAGGACACACACACACAGGACACACTCACACAGGACACACTCACACATCAACACTCACACAGGACACACACACACAGGACACACTCACACAGGACACACTCACACAGGACACACACACACAGGACACACTCACACAGGACACACTCACACAGGACACACTCACACAGGACACACTCACACAGGACACACACACACAGGACACACTCACACATCAGCACTCACACAGGACACACACACACAGGACACACTCACACAGGACACACTCACACAGGACACACTCACACAGGACACACTCACACATCAGCACTCACACAGGACACACTCACACAGGACACATTTACACAGGACACACTCACACAGGACACACTCACACATCAGCACTCACACAGGACACACTCACACAGGACACACTCACACAGGACACACACACACATCAGCACTCACACAGGACACACTCACACAGGACACACACACACAGGACACACACACACAGGACACACTCACACAGGACACACTCACACATCAACACTCACACAGGACACACTCACACAGGACACACTCACACAGGACACACTCACACATCAGCACTCACACAGGACACACTCACACAGGACACACACACACAGGACACACTCACACAGGACACACTCACACAGGACACACACACACAGGACACACACACACAGGACACACTCACACAGGACACACACACACAGGACACACTCACACAGGACACACACACACAGGACACACTCACACATCAGCACTCACACAGGACACACTCACACAGGACACACACACACAGGACACACTCACACAGGACACACTCACACAGGACACACACACACAGGACACACTCACACAGGACACACTCACACATCAGCACTCACACAGGACACACTCACACATCAGCACTCACACAGGACACACTCACACAGGACACACACACACAGGACACACACACACAGGACACACTCACACATCAGCACACACACAGGACACACTCACACAGGACACACACACACAGGACACACACACACAGGACACACTCACACATCAGCACACACACAGGACACACTCACACAGGACACACTCACACAGGACACACTAACACAGGACACACTAACACAGGACACACTCACACAGGACACACTCACACATTAGCACTCACACAGGACACACTCACACAGGACACACACACACAGGACACACTCACACAGGACACACTCACACAGGACACACACACAGGACACACACACACAGGACACACTCACACAGGACACACTCACACAGGACACACACACACAGGACACACTCACACAGGACACACACACACAGGACACACTCACACATCAGCACTCACACAGGACACACTCACACAGGACACACACACACAGGACACACTCAAACAGGACACACTCACACAGGACACACACACACAGGACACACACACACAGGACACACTCACACATCAGCACACACACAGGACACACTCACACAGGACACACACACACAGGACACACACACACAGGACACACTCACACATCAGCACACACACAGGACACACTCACACAGGACACACACACACAGGACACACTCACACAGGACACACTCACACAGGACACACTCACACATTAGCACTCACACAGGACACACTCACACAGGACACACACACACAGGACACACTCACACAGGACACACACACACAGGACACACACACACAGGACACACTCACACAGGACACACACACACAGGACACACTCACACAGGACACACTCACACAGGACACACTCACATATCAGCACTCACACAGGACACACTCACACAGGACACACTCACACAGGACACACTCACACAGGACACACTCACACATCAGCCCTCACACAGGACACACACACACAGGACACACTCACACAGGACACACACACATAGGACACACTCACACAGGACACACTCACACAGGACACACTCACACATCAGCACTCACACAGGACACACTCACACAGGACACACTCACACAGGACACACACACACAGGACACACTCACACAGGACACACTCACACAGGACACACTCACACATCAGCACACACACAGGACACACACACACAGGACACACACACACAGGACACACTCACACAGGACACACTCACACATCAACACTCACACAGGACACACACACACAGGACACACTCACACAGGACACACTCACACAGGACACACACACACAGGACACACTCACACAGGACACACTCACACAGGACACACTCACACAGGACACACTCACACAGGACACACACACACAGGACACACTCACACATCAGCACTCACACAGGACACACACACACAGGACACACTCACACAGGACACACTCACACAGGACACACTCACACAGGACACACTCACACATCAGCACACACACAGGACACACTCACACAGGACACACACACACAGGACACACACACACAGGACACACTCACACATCAGCACACACAGAGGACACACTCACACAGGACACACACACACAGGACACACTCACACAGGACACACTCACACAGGACACACTCACACATTAGCACTCACACAGGACACACTCACACAGGACACACACACACAGGACACACTCACACAGGACACACACACACAGGACACACACACACAGGACACACTCACACAGGACACACACACACAGGACACACTCACACAGGACACACTCACACAGGACACACTCACATATCAGCACTCACACAGGACACACTCACACAGGACACACTCACACAGGACACACTCACACAGGACACACTCACACATCAGCACTCACACAGGACACACTCACACAGGACACACTCACAAAGGACACACACACACAGGACACACTCACACAGGACACACTCACACAGGACACACTCACACATCAGCACACACACAGGACACACACACACAGGACACACACACACAGGACACACTCACACAGGACACACTCACACATCAACACTCACACAGGACACACACACACAGGACACACTCACACAGGACACACTCACACAGGACACACACACACAGGACACACTCACACAGGACACACTCACACAGGACACACTCACACAGGACACACTCACACATCAGCACTCACACAGGACACACACACACAGGACACACTCACACAGGACACACTCACACAGGACACACTCACACAGGACACACTCACACATCAGCACTCACACAGGACACACTCACACAGGACACACTTACACAGGACACACTCACACAGGACACACTCACACATCAGCACTCACACAGGACACACTCACACAGGACACACTCACACAGGACACACACACACATCAGCACTCACACAGGACACACTCACACAGGACACACTCACACAGGACACACACACACAGGACACACTCACACAGGACACACTCACACATCAGCACTCACACAGGACACACTCACACAGGACACACTCACACAGGACACACTCACACAGGACACACTCACACATCAGCACTCACACAGGACACACTCACACAGGACACACAAACACAGGACACACTCACACAGGACACACTCACACAGGACACACACACACAGGACACACACACACAGGACACACTCACACAGGACACACACACACAGGACACACTCACACAGGACACACACACACAGGACACACTCACACATCAGCACTCACACAGGACACACTCACACAGGACACACACACACAGGACACACTCACACAGGACACACTCACACAGGACACACACACACAGGACACACTCACACAGGACACACTCACACATCAGCACTCACACAGGACACACTCACACATCAGCACTCACACAGGACACACTCACACAGGACACACACACACAGGACACACACACACAGGACACACTCACACATCAGCACACACACAGGACACACTCACACAGGACACACACACACAGGACACACACACACAGGACACACTCACACATCAGCACACACACAGGACACACTCACACAGGACACACTCACACAGGACACACTAACACAGGACACACTCACACAGGACACACTCACACAGGACACACTCACACATCAGCACTCACACAGGACACACTCACACAGGACACACACACACAGGACACACTCACACAGGACACACACACAGGACACACACACACAGGACACACACACACAGGACACACTCACACAGGACACACTCACACAGGACACACACACACAGGACACACTCACACAGGACACACACACACAGGACACACTCACACATCAGCACTCACACAGGACACACTCACACAGGACACACTCAAACAGGACACACTCACACAGGACACACACACACAGGACACACTCACACAGGACACACTCACACATCAGCACTCACACAGGACACACTCACACATCAGCACTCACACAGGACACACTCACACAGGACACACACACACAGGACACACACACACAGGACACACACACATCAGCACACACACAGGACACACTCACACAGGACACACACACACAGGACACACACACACAGGACACACTCACACATCAGCACACACACAGGACACACTCACACAGGACACACACACACAGGACACACTCACACAGGACACACTCACACAGGACACACTCACACATTAGCACTCACACAGGACACACTCACACAGGACACACACACACAGGACACACACACACAGGACACACACACACAGGACACACACACACAGGACACACTCACACAGGACACACACACACAGGACACACTCACACAGGACACACTCACACAGGACACACACACACAGGACACACTCACACAGGACACACTCACATATCAGCACTCACACAGGACACACTCACACAGGACACACTCACACAGGACACACTCACACAGGACACACTCACACATCAGCACTCACACAGGACACACTCACACAGGACACACTCACACAGGACACACACACACAGGACACACTCACACAGGACACACTCACACAGGACACACTCACACATCAGCACACACACAGGACACACACACACAGGACACACACACACAGGACACACTCACACAGGACACACTCACACATCAACACTCACACAGGACACACACACACAGGACACACTCACACAGGACACACTCACACAGGACACACACACACAGGACACACTCACACAGGACACACTCACACAGGACACACTCACACAGGACACACACACACATCAGCACACACACAGGACACACACACACAGGACACACTCACACAGGACACACTCACACAGGACACACTCACACAGGACACACTCACACATCAGCACTCACACAGGACACACTCACACAGGACACACTTACACAGGACACACTCACACAGGACACACTCACACATCAGCACTCACACAGGACACACTCACACAGGACACACTCACACAGGACACACACACACATCAGCACTCACACAGGACACACTCACACAGGACACACTCACACAGGACACACACACACAGGACACACTCACACAGGACACACTCACACATCAGCACTCACACAGGACACACTCACACAGGACACACACACACAGGACACACTCACACAGGACACACTCACACAGGACACACACACACAGGACACACACACACAGGACACACTCACACAGGACACACACACACAGGACACACTCACACAGGACACACACACACAGGACACACTCACACATCAGCACTCACACAGGACACACTCACACAGGACACACACACACAGGACACACTCACACAGGACAC
This sequence comes from Carcharodon carcharias, assembly GCF_017639515.1. Lineage (NCBI taxonomy): Eukaryota > Metazoa > Chordata > Chondrichthyes > Lamniformes > Lamnidae > Carcharodon > Carcharodon carcharias. Next base: position 5,091,450 of record NC_054498.1, read on the forward strand.
ACTCACACAGGACACACACACACAGGACACACTCACACAGGACACACTCACACATCAGCACTCACACAGGACACACTCACACATCAGCACTCACACAGGACACACTCACACAGGACACACACACACAGGACACACACACACAGGACACACTCACACATCAGCACACACACAGGACACACTCACACAGGACACACACACACAGGACACACACACACAGGACACACTCACACATCAGCACACACACAGGACACACTCACACAGGACACACACACACAGGACACACTCACACAGGACACACTCACACAGGACACACTCACACATTAGCACTCACACAGGACACACTCACACAGGACACACACACACAGGACACACTCACACAGGACACACACACACAGGACACACACACACAGGACACACTCACACAGGACACACTCACACAGGACACACACACACAGGACACACTCACACAGGACACACTCACACAGGACACACTCACATATCAGCACTCACACAGGACACACTCACACAGGACACACTCACACAGGACACACTCACACAGGACACACTCACACATCAGCACTCACACAGGACACACTCACACAGGACACACACACACAGGACACACTCACACAGGACACACTCACACAGGACACACACACACAGGACACACTCACACAGGACACACTCACACATCAGCACTCACACAGGACACACTCACACATCAGCACTCACACAGGACACACTCACACAGGACACACACACACAGGACACACACACACAGGACACACTCACACATCAGCACACACACAGGACACACTCACACAGGACACACACACACAGGACACACTCACACAGGACACACACACAGGACACACACACACAGGACACACACACACAGGACACACTCACACAGGACACACTCACACAGGACACACACACACAGGACACACTCACACAGGACACACACACACAGGACACACTCACACATCAGCACTCACACAGGACACACTCACACAGGACACACTCAAACAGGACACACTCACACAGGACACACACACACAGGACACACTCACACAGGACACACTCACACATCAGCACTCACACAGGACACACTCACACATCAGCACTCACACAGGACACACTCACACAGGACACACACACACAGGACACACACACACAGGACACACTCACACATCAGCACACACACAGGACACACTCACACAGGACACACACACACAGGACACACACACACAGGACACACTCACACATCAGCACACACACAGGACACACTCACACAGGACACACACACACAGGACACACTCACACAGGACACACTCACACAGGACACACTCACACATTAGCACTCACACAGGACACACTCACACAGGACACACACACACAGGACACACTCACACAGGACACACACACACAGGACACACACACACAGGACACACTCACACAGGACACACACACACAGGACACACTCACACAGGACACACTCACACAGGACACACACACACAGGACGCACTCACACAGGACACACTCACATATCAGCACTCACACAGGACACACTCACACAGGACACACTCACACAGGACACACTCACACAGGACACACTCACACATCAGCACTCACACAGGACACACTCACACAGGACACACTCACACAGGACACACACACACAGGACACACTCACACAGGACACACTCACACAGGACACACTCACACATCAGCACACACACAGGACACACACACACAGGACACACACACACAGGACACACTCACACAGGACACACTCACACATCAACACTCACACAGGACACACACACACAGGACACACTCACACAGGACACACTCACACAGGACACACACACACAGGACACACTCACACAGGACACACTCACACAGGACACACTCACACAGGACACACACACACATCAGCACTCACACAGGACACACACACACAGGACACACTCACACAGGACACACTCACACAGGACACACTCACACAGGACACACTCACACATCAGCACTCACACAGGACACACTCACACAGGACACACTTACACAGGACACACTCACACAGGACACACTCACACATCAGCACTCACACAGGACACACTCACACAGGACACACTCACACAGGACACACACACACATCAGCACTCACACAGGACACACTCACACAGGACACACTCACACAGGACACACACACACAGGACACACTCACACAGGACACACTCACACATCAGCACTCACACAGGACACACTCACACAGGACACACTCACACAGGACACACTCACAGGACACACTCACATCAGCACTCACACAGGACACACTCACACAGGACACACACACACAGGACACACACACAGGACACACACACAGGACACACACACACAGGACACACTCACACAGGACACACACACACAGGACACACTCACACAGGACACACACACACAGGACACACTCACACATCAGCACTCACACAGGACACACTCACACAGGACACACACACACAGGACACACTCACACAGGACACACTCACACAGGACACACACACACAGGACACACTCACACAGGACACACTCACACATCAGTACTCACACAGGACACACTCACACATCAGCACTCACACAGGACACACTCACACAGGACACACACACACAGGACACACACACACAGGACACACTCACACATCAGCACACACACAGGACACACTCACACAGGACACACACACAGGACACACACACACAGGACACACTCACACATCAGCACACACACAGGACACACTCACACAGGACACACACACACAGGACACACTCACACAGGACACACTCACACAGGACACACTCACACATTAGCACTCACACAGGACACACTCACACAGGACACACACACACAGGACACACTCACACAGGACACACACACACAGGACACACACACACAGGACACACTCACACAGGACACACTCACACAGGACACACACACACAGGACACACTCACACAGGACACACTCACACAGGACACACTCACATATCAGCACTCACACAGGACACACTCACACAGGACACACTCACACAGGACACACTCACACAGGACACACTCACACATCAGCACTCACACAGGACACACTCACACAGGACACACACACACAGGACACACTCACACAGGACACACTCACACAGGACACACACACACAGGACACACTCACACAGGACACACTCACACATCAGCACTCACACAGGACACACTCACACATCAGCACTCACACAGGACACACTCACACAGGACACACACACACAGGACACACACACACAGGACACACTCACACATCAGCACACACACAGGACACACTCACACAGGACACACACACACAGGACACACACACACAGGACACACTCACACATCAGCACACACACAGGACACACTCACACAGGACACACACACACAGGACACTCTCACACAGGACACACTCACACAGGACACACTCACACATTAGCACTCACACAGGACACACTCACACAGGACACACACACACAGGACACACTCACACAGGACACACACACACAGGACACACACACACAGGACACACTCACACAGGACACACTCACACAGGACACACACACACAGGACACACTCACACAGGACACACTCACACAGGACACACTCACATATCAGCACTCACACAGGACACACTCACACAGGACACACTCACACAGGACACACTCACACAGGACACACTCACACATCAGCACTCACACAGGACACACTCACACAGGACACACTCACACAGGACACACACACACAGGACACACTCACACAGGACACACTCACACAGGACACACTCACACATCAGCACACACACAGGACACACACACACAGGACACACACACACAGGACACACTCACACAGGACACACTCACACATCAGCACTCACACAGGACACAATCACACAGGACACACTCACACAGGACACACTCACACATCAGCACTCACACAGGACACACTCACACATCAGCACTCACACAGGACACACACACACAGGACACACTCACACAGGACACACTCACACAGGACACACTCACACAGGACACACTCACACATCAGCACTCACACAGGACACACACACACAGGACACACTCACACAGGACACACTCACACAGGACACACTCACACAGGACACACTCACACATCAGCACTCACACAGGACACACTCACACAGGACACACTTACACAGGACACACTCACACAGGACACACTCACACATCAGCACTCACACAGGACACACTCACACAGGACACACTCACACAGGACACACACACACAGGACACACTCACACAGGACACACTCACACAGGACACACACACACAGGACACACTCACACAGGACACACTCACACATCAGCACTCACACAGGACACACTCACACAGGACACACTCACACAGGACACACTAACACAGGACACACTCACACAGGACACACTCACACAGGACACACTCACACATCAGCACTCACACAGGACACACTCACACAGGACACACACACACAGGACACACTCACACAGGACACACTCACACAGGACACACACACACAGGACACACACACACAGGACACACTCACACAGGACACACTCACACAGGACACACACACACAGGACACACTCACACAGGACACACACACACAGGACACACTCACACATCAGCACTCACACAGGACACACTCACACAGGACACACACACACAGGACACACTCACACAGGACACACTCACACATCAGCACTCACACAGGACACACTCACACATCAGCACTCACACAGGACACACTCACACAGGACACACCCACACAGGACACACACACACAGGACACACTCACACATCAGCACACACACAGGACACACTCACACAGGACACACACACACAGGACACACACACACAGGACACACTCACACATCAGCACACACACAGGACACACTCACACAGGACACACACACACAGGACACACTCACACAGGACACACTCACACAGGACACACTCACACAGGACACACACACACAGGACACACTCACACAGGACACACACACACAGGACACACACACACAGGACACACTCACACAGGACACACTCACACAGGACACACACACACAGGACACACTCACACAGGACACACTCACACAGGACACACTCACATATCAGCACTCACACAGGACACACTCACACAGGACACACTCACACAGGACACACACACACAGGACACACTCACACATCAGCACTCACACAGGACACACTCACACAGGACACACTCACATATCAGCACTCACACAGGACACACTCACACAGGACACACTCACACAGGACACACACACACAGGACACACTCACACATCAGCACTCACACAGGACACACACACACAGGACACACTCACACAGGACACACTCACACAGGACACACTCACACATCAGCACACACACAGGACACACACACACAGGACACACACACACAGGACACACTCACACAGGACACACTCACACATCAACACTCACACAGGACACACACACACAGGACACACTCACACAGGACACACTCACACAGGACACACTCACACAGGACACACACACACAGGACACACTCACACATCAGCACTCACACAGGACACACTCACACAGGACACACTCACACAGGACACACACACACAGGACACACTCACACAGGACACACTCACACAGGACACACTCACACATCAGCACTCACCCAGGACACACTCACACAGGACACACTCACACAGGACACACACACACAGGACACACTCACACAGGACACACACACACAGGACACACTCACACAGGACACACTCACACATCAGCACTCACACAGGACACACTCACACATCAGCACTCACACAGGACACACTCACACAGGACACACTCACACAGGACACACACACACAGGACACTCTCACACAGGACACACTCACACATCAGCCCTCACACAGGACACACTCACACATCAGCACTCACACAGGACACACTCACACATCAGCACTCACACAGGACACACTCACACAGGACACACTCACACATCAGCACTCACACAGGGCACACTCACACAGGACACACACACACAGGACACACACACACAGGACACACTCACACATCAGCACACACACAGGACACACTCACACAGGACACACACACACAGGACACACACACACAGGACACACTCACACATCAGCACTCACACAGGACACACTCACACATCAGCACTCACACAGGACACACTCACACAGGACACACACACACAGGACACACACACACAGGACACACTCACACATCAGCACTCACACAGGACACACTCACACAGGACACACACACACAGGACACACACACACAGGACACACTCACACATCAGCACACACACAGGACACACTCACACAGGACACACACACAGGACACACACACACAGGACACACTCACACAGGACACACTCACACAGGACACACACACACAGGACACACTCACACATCAGCACTCACACAGGACACACTCACACAGGACACACTCACACAGGACACACTCACACAGGACACACTTACACAGGATACACTCACATTCATATGCATTTTTCAGCTAGACTCACACTGCTTTCCTTTCTCTTTCATCCCTCCACCATTGGCGGCCGTGCCTTCAGCTGCCTGGACTCTAAGCCCTGGAATTCCCTTCCTAAACCTCTTCGCCTCTCCATCTCTCTCTCCTACTTTAAGACGTTCCTTAAAAGCTACCTATCTGACTCAGCCTTTTGTCACTTGTCCTAGTATCTCCTTAATGGGCTTGATGTCAAATTGCATTTGATAAGATTGCTGTGAATTGCCTTGGGATGTTTGACTCTGCTGAAGATGTGAGCTAAATCGATGTTGTTGTGGTGTTACTCACTCTGCTGCACACACTGGCTTCTGGATAAGAACGAGACTATAAAGCAGAGGCAAATGTTTAGGATCAGGAGAGCTTTGTTAATGAGACATCCAGCTGGGTGGGTGTAGAACTTGTACATCAGTGAGAATGCAGTCACAGCCAGCACGTAGAAAATCAGTGTAACAACCAGCACAGCAAGACTCCAACACTTCCCATCTGCAGCTCCCATCATCCTGTTGGAGAGACAGAACCCAATGAATGGGAGCCACAAGTGGTCAATAATGTCTCAAACAATCTCATCCATCCAGGCTCCATCTCAATCTTCCTTTCAATTTTCTCCCCTGCTAAGCATGAGATTGATACAGAGGAAAGAGACCCTTCAGCCCATTCAAGCCCATCATCCAAAAGCACCAAACTCCCAGGACAGGTACAGCACGGGGTTAGATACAGAGTAAAACTCCCTCTACACTGTCCCCATCAAACACTCCCAGGACAGGTACAGCACGGGGTTAGATACAGAGTAAAGCTCCTGGAGAGCATCACAATGAAGTCAAATCCTGTAAACTATCTGTATCCTCTGTGCTCCTCAGGCCTTTTCCCAGTTTGAGTTGTTCCACCTGTGCTGCTTGAACCCCAAGCTGTGGAATTCTTTCCTTAAACCTCTCCGCTCTGAGCTTTTGTTTAAAGTGTTTCTAAAAAGCAACCTCTTTAACCCAACCTTTGGTAACCTCTCCTCATATCCCCACAATGTGTCTCGGTGTCAGGTTGTTGTTCAATAATTGCTTCTCTGAAGCCGCTGGAGATGTTTAATCTCTGCTGATGAATTCCAGTTCTCGATGCTGTTGATGCTGGCACCTGCAGTCAGGGTCACTGCCTGGTGACAGAGTATTTCCCCCTCACCCCGAACGATCGGGAAAGGGTCACGGGGACATTAGACATTAACCAGAGCAATAAACTCACCAGTTCTTGTTCCAGAAGTGTGCAAAAACAGTGATGAGGGAGAGCTGCATCAGGATAAAGAGAAGTGCTCCTGTCACACCAACGTATCGCCAAACTGCACAGCAGGGCCACAGATCCACACAGAAACATCACACAGGAGGGGACAGAAAAGGGGAACATTAGTGAGAAAAGGATGAAGATCTGCAGATGGGGATTATGCTAGGAATTGTTAAACTAAAATATCACCTTCTACCATCCTGCCAGTCACATGATTCAGTGGAGTTGTCGACTAATCACAGGGATCAATCTCAGTCAGTGAGTCTACAACAGACCCAGACATGAGGTGAGGAAACCGCCCCCCAGCACTGGAGAGATTTGGGAACCAGAGGTCCAAAACCACCTGTTCCTTCTGAGCATGTTACACTCCCCACAGATCATGTCTCAGATTATTCTGGATCCCAAAATGTTATTTCATGAAAGGACTGCATCTAATTAATTGGAATTTGAATGAATCAATATAGACTCCTTCCACCATCTCCCTAGGGAAATCTGTTCCATACATTGACCATTCACTCATATTGCTCCTGCCGACTGGTTGCCTCCCCCGACTGCCTGGGGTCTCACATTGACCCCCCCCCCCCACCCCCCACCACTCAGAGACTCAAACTGACCCCCCCAGCCGGCCCGGGGTCATACTGACCCGCCACTCCCCCAGCTGGGGTCTCACATACACCGATCCCCTCCTGTTTGCTAAAGATCTGAGTCTAGGAAAAGTTCAGTTGCAGAATTTACCGTCTGTAATTATCAAAACAGGCCCAAGTTTGATTCTGGTCTGTCCAAGTTAACACAGGAACAGGAAGAGGCCATTCAGCCCCTCAAAACCTGTTACACAGGAACAGGAAGAGGCCATTCAGCCCCTCAAAACCTGTTACACAGGAACAGGAAGAGGCCATTCAGCCCCTCAAAACCTGTTACACAGGAACAGGAAGAGGCCATTCAGCCCCTCAAAACCTGTTACACAGGAACAGGAAGAGGCCATTCAGCCCCTCAAACCTGTTACACAGGAACAGGAAGAGGCCATTCAGCCCCTCGAGCCTGTTACACAGGGACAGGAAAAGGCCATTCAGCCACAATGAAGTGTTTCCTAACTTCCCTCCCGAGTGAGCTCTCTCTGATTTGAAACCTATGTCACCCCATCCTGCTATAGAAATGAAATTCTCTCTATCAACCCTGTCCATTCCTTTTGCCCTTTAACTGTTTACATTCCAGGGAATATAAGCCCAGTTTATGGAATCTGTCCACAGGATCTACCTCTTGGAGCCCTGGCCACATTCTGGTGAATCTGCTCCACACTTTAAGGCCAGCATATAAGGAGCGAACCCCGGAATCTTATAAAGGGCTCCAGATGTGCTCTAACCAGATCCTTGCATCTCCTTTATGTTCCAGCCCTCTAATATATTGGCTAACACTCCATTTGCCTTTTTGATTTTGTACCTGACCCACTGCCATTTTAGTGATCAGTGTACATGGATCCTGAAATCTCTTTGTCTAGTCGCAATTCCTAGCTTTTCCCTACTCAAATATTCACATCTCTCCCTTTTTTTTGGTATCAACTGAACAATCTCACACCTCCTCACACTGAAATGCATCTGCCACAGTTTTACAAACATGCCTAATCTATTAATGTCTCTTTGCAATCTTATGCTCCCATCTACGCTGCTTACTTGACCAGTAACCGTGTTATTGGTGTGGTGGGATATGGTTGTTTATCGTGTTATCAAAGTCATTAATAGATTTAGTGAATATTTGAGGCCCCAGCACAGATCCTGGTGAACACACAGTCACAATCTTGAGTATTGATGGATTCAGAACTGGGGCAAGTATCACCCAGGGTTCCTGCCTCCCTATGAAAGCACATGGGCTGCTGGAAGTCTGTTTGGTTTGTGGTAGAATAGCCAGACACCTCTCGCCATCCAGGCTTAATGGTAAAAGCCAGTCCCTCGAGTCAGGGCAAGGCAGTGTCCATGGCAACTATGCATTTACTAAAGCCAGGACCTTAAGAGAGGAGGAGAGAAACGCAGGACACACGAGCAATATCTTATCCCTCCACCAGCTGGCGTGATGCACTCCCTGGTCGCAGGGCCACCGGAGCGTGAGATGTCCCCACGTTCCCTCCGGCCGTGCTGGTAAACACCAGTGACTTCCTGACTCTCCCGATAAGATGTACATTCCTCGGTTATCCTTCCACAAAAAACCCTCAGCCTCCACAGTGACCCACACCTTATCTCCGTTTAGATCCGGAGCAGAATAACTCCTTGAGCTGCAATGGGGCAGGTGGGTTGGGCAGTATCTTTAGGTGAGAGGAAGGGAAAAGGGGTTTGGAGGCTAATCGGCTGGGACTGTGGTGCTTTCCTGCCATCTGGTGGTCGTCAGTTGACAATACAGCAGCATCAAAATCCAATACAACCGTTCTCACAGCACAGAAGTATTATGTTCAAAACAAAAACAGAATTACCTGGAAAAACTCAGCAGGTCTGGCAGCATCGGCGGAGAAGAAAAGAGTTGACGTTTCGAGTCCTCATGACCCTTCGACAGAAAGCCAGCATAGACATGGCAGGCCAAATAGCCTCCTCCTGTGCTGTAATCTATGTTTATGCTGCACATTAACCTTCTCCTACACATATAAAATACACATGACACCTATAGATAACAACCACACAAAAAACCGTGCTTCTTTAATCAATTACTTTTCAAGCCTGCTCTTTCCTGTCCATAAAGCAAGGAGAAATTAGCACAAAAACAGCCAGCAATTCTCATGTGAGATAAAGGGCAACAAAACAGAAAGGAACGAGATACACAGACTGGAAGGAAAGCGAATATAGAATCATAGATTACAGCACAGGAGGAGGCTATTTGGCCTGCCATGTCTATGCTGGCTTTCTGAAGGAGCAATTGACCTAGTGTCACTGCCCAGCCTTCTCCCTGTAACCCTGCACATTCTTATTTTACAGATAACAATCCAATTCTTTCTCGAATGTCTCAATTGAACCTGCCTCCACCACACTCCCAGGCCCTAACCACTCACTGCGTGAAAAACTTTTTCCACCATCGCTTCTTTTGCCAGTCACCTTAAATCTGTGTCCCTCTCGTTCTCGATCCTTCCACCAATAGGAGCAGTTTCTCCAGTTCTACTCTGCCCAGGCCCCCTCATGATTTTGAACACCTCTATCAAATCTCCTCTCAACCTTCCCTTCTGCATGGATAACAGTCCCGACTTATCCAGTCTATCTAGGTAGCTGAAGTTCCTCATCCCTGGAACCATTCTCGTGAATCTTTTCTGCACTCTCTCCAATGCCTTCACATCTTTCCTAAAGTGGTGCCCAGAACTGGATCCAATACTCCATCTGAGGCTGAAACAGGGATTTATATAACCTCCCTGCACTTGTACCCTATGCCCCTGTTAATAAAGCCCAGGGTACTGTATGATTTATTAATTCCTCTCTCAATCTGTCCTGCCGCCTTCGATGATTTATTCACATATACCCCCAGCTCCCTCTGCTCCTGCACCCCCTTTATTTTATACTGTCTCTCCACATTCTCTACTACCAAAATGAATCACTTCACACTTCTCTGCATTGAATTCCATCTGCCACTTGTCTGCCCACTCCACCAACTTGTCTATGTCCTTTTGAGGTTCTACACTCTCCTCCTCACCGCTCACAATACTTCCAAGTTTGTATCGCCTGCAAATTGTGCTCCGTACACCAAGGTGTTCATTGTTGAAACGTATCAGGAAGAGCAAGGATCCTGGGAAAGACCCCTGGAAAACACCGTGACAAACCTTCCTCCAGTCTGAAAAACATCCATTAACCATTTACATAATAAACTAAAAGCAAAATACTGCAGATGCTGGAAATCTAGAACAAAAACAGAAATACCTGGAAAATCTCAGCAGGACTGACAGCATCTGCGGAGAGGGATACAGTTAACGGTTCAAGTCCGTATGACCCTTCATCTGGACTGAGGAAGGGTCATACAGACTTGAAACGTTACTGTATCCCTCTCCGCAGATGCTGTTAGGCCTGCTGGGTTTTTCCAGGTACTTTTGTTTTTGTTCATTAACCATTGCTCTCTGTTTCCTGTCAATTTTGTATCCGTGTTGCTACTGTCCCTTTTATTCCACGAGCTCTAACTTTTCTCACAAGTCTGTTGTGCGTCACTGTATCAAATGTCTTTTGGAAGTCCATGTACACCACATCGACAGCATTGCCCTCACCAACCCTCTCTGTTACCCCTTCAAAAACATTAAAGCAAATTAGTTAAACATAAACAAACTCATGCTGGCTTTCCTTAACCCACATTTTCCAAAGTGACGATTACATTTTTCCTGGATTAATGTTTCTAGAATCTTCCCTAGCACTGCAGTTAAACTGACCGGCCTGTAGTTACTGGGCTTTTCTGTCCACCCTTCTCAAACAAGGGTGTAACGTTTGCAATTGTCCAATCCGCTGGCCTAGGGAAGATGGAAGAATTATAACCAGCGCCTCCACAATTTCCACCCTCACGTCCCTCAATATCCTTGGATACAACTCATCCGGCCCTAGTGCCTTATCATCTTTAAATACAGACAGGCTATCCAATACCTCCTCCTTATCAATTTCAAAACTTGCAAGTGTCTGAGCTAGTTCCTCTTTCACCACAACCTGCGCAGCATCTTTACCTTGGTAAAGAGTGAGGCAGAGGGATATACAGAGATTAGACAAGGTTAGGGGAGGTGACTATTAGGTAGACCATTGAAGAGCTATTGCAGAAGAACATGAACATAAGAAATAGGAGCAAGATTAGACCATTCAGCCCATCAAGGCTGCTCTGCCATTCAATATGATCAGGGCTGATCTTCAGCTTTAACTCCACTTTCCTGCCCACTTCCCATATCCCTCGATTCCCTGAGACCAAAAATCTGTCTATCCCGGCCTAAAATACACTCAGTGATGGAGCAGCCACAACCCTCTGGGGTAGAGAATTCCAAAGAATCACAACCCTTTGAGTGAAGAGCCGATACAGACTCGATGGGCTGAATGGCCTCTTTCTGTGTGGTACTAGTCTATGACTTGTGCTAACTGAGACACAATCAAGTCTGATGGAATGTTCTGGAATTCTGGTGGATGAATTGAAGCAGGAAACAGGGGGAGTTTGAATTTGTGCAAAATTCCACTCTTTCCCCTCCCTTTGGGTGGCACTGAGGTCCTGCATTCAGTTCCCGGTCTGAAGTACCTGCTCTCAGGTGAGCCTAGGGAGGGGGGATTCAGGGAAAATTCCTGCTCCTGATCACAATCCAGTGTGTGTGTGTGTCAGTGTGCACGTGTGTGTGTGTTTGTGTCAGTGTGCACGTGTGTGTCTACATGTGTGTGTGTATGGCTGTCTGTGTGTGTCAGTGTGCACGTGTGTGTGTGTGTCAGTGTGCATGTGTGTGTGTGTGTGTGTCAGTGTGCATGTGTGTGTCTACATGTGTGTGTGTATGGCTGTGTGTGTGTGTCAGTGTGCATGTGTGTGTCTATATGTGTGTGTGTGTATGGCTGTCTGTGTGTGTCAGTGTGCACGTGTGTGTGTGTGTCAGTGTGCATGTGTGTGTGTGTGTGTGTGTGTCAGTGTGCACGTGTGTGTGTGTGTGTGTGTCAGTGTGCACGTGTGTGTGTGTGTGTGTGTGTGTGTCAGTGTGCACGTGTGTGTTTGTGTGTGTCAGTGTGCACGTGTGTGTGTGTGTGTCAGTGTGCACGTGTGTGTGTGTGTGTCAGTGTGCATGTGTGTGTCTATATGTGTGTGTGTGTATGGCTGTCTGTGTGTGTCAGTGTGCACGTGTGTGTGTGTGTCAGTGTGCACGTGTGTGTGTGTGTGTGTGTGTCAGTGTGCACGTGTGTGTGTGTCAGTGTGCACGTGTGTGTGTGTCAGTGTGCACGTGTGTGTGTGTGTGTGTGTGTCAGTGTGCACGTGCGTGTGTGTGTGTCAGTGTGCATGTGTGTGTCTACATGTGTGTGTGTGTATGGCTGTCTGTGTGTGTCAGTGTGCACGTGTGTGTGTGTGTCAGTGTGCACGTGTGTGTGTGTGTGTGTGTGTCAGTGTGCACGTGCGTGTGTGTGTGTCAGTGTGCATGTGTGTGTCTACATGTGTGTGTGTGTATGGCTGTCTGTGTGTGTCAGTGTGCACGTGTGTGTGTGTGAAAGTGTGTATGAGCTTGAGAGAGTGTGTGTGGTGAGAGAAAGAGTGTGTGTGTGTGTGTGAGGGTGTATGAGTGAATGTGAGTGAGTGTTTGGAAACTGGGTGCACGATGGATCAGATGGGGCTGCACCCCATGGTTGAATACCCTGTTGTCACTCGCTGTCTCACTGCTTATGTGAAATAGAGCCACTGGGGTGAGGTCCTGCAGACTGCCTGTGACCTGTGGAATCCCGACACTGTGAAGTGTGGATGGAGAGGGGCATCTGGGAGGAGGAGGGGGGATGTGGGAGCAGGAGGAGGGAGTGTGGGGGGAGGAGGAGGAATGTGGGGGCGGGGAGGGGGGATGTGGGTGTGGGGAGGGAGTGTGGGGGGAGGAGGAGGAATGTGGGGGCGGGGAGGGGGGATGTGGGTGTGGGGAGGGGGTGTGGGGGGAGGAGGAGGAATGTGGGGTGAAGAGGGGGGATGTGGGTATGGGGGAGGGGGTGTGATGGGAGGAGGGGCATGTGGGAGGGCAGGAGGAATGTGGAGGAGGGTAGGGGGATGTGGGGGAGGGGAGGGGGATGAGGGGGATGTGGGGGAGGGGAGGGGGATGTGGGGGAGGGGAGGGGGATGAGGGGGATGTGGGGGAGGGGAGGGAATGTGGGGGAGGGGAGGGAATGTGGGGGAGGGGAGGGAATGTGGGGGAGGGGAGGGGGATGAGGGGGAGGGGAGGGGATGAGGGGGATGTGGGGGAGGGGAGGGGGATGAGGGGGAGGGGAGGGGGTGGGGGGGAGGGGAGGGGGAGGGGAGGGGGATGGGGGGATGTGGGGGAGGGGAGGGAATGTGGGGGAGGGGAGGGAATGTGGGGGAGGGGAGGGAATGTGGGGGAGGGGAGGGGGAGGGGGAGGGGGGAGTTGTTAAATTCTTGCTTTGTGATTTTACTCACTGTGCAGAAATGATTCGTCTGGAATAAAAAAGGCTGCAGCAGAAATCGCCACTAGAATCAGGAACTTCAAAAACCAGAACCTGCGAGAGAGTCAGACAGTGAGTGAGAAACAGGAGACAGAGCAGCAGGTCTGGGGTACATCACACTCCATGTTCACTGACCCATAGGCACCAGGAACAAGAGCCAGACAGAAATATCCAAACAGGGACTGGAAATCCAAACTCAGAAATACATCAGCTTCTTGGTTTTTGGCACCTGTGACCCTGTCCCTGAAATTTAATCAGCAGGTCAGTGTGGCCGTATTGACCGGTCAGTGAGTGTGCGGATCAGTCAGTGTGGCCGTATTGACTGGTCAGTGAGTGTGCGGAATGGTCAGTGTGTCCATATTGACTGGTCAGTGAGTGTGCAGAATGGTCAGTGTGGCCTTATTGACTGGTCAGTGAGTGTGCGGATCGGTCAGTGTGTCCATATTGACCGGTCAGTGAGTGTGTGGATCAGTCAGTGTGGCCGTATTGACCGGTCAGTGAGTGTGCAGATCAGTCAGTGTGTCCATATTGACTGGTCAGTGAGTGTGCGGATTGGTCACTGTTTCTGTATTGACTGGTCAGTGAGTGTGCGGATCGGTCAGTGAGTGTGCGGATCGGTCAGTGTGTCCATATTGACTGGTCAGTGATGGTGTGGATCAGTGTGGCCGTATTGACCAGTCAGTGAGTGTGCGGATCGGTCAGTGTGGTCGTATTGACCGGGTCAGTGAGTGTGTGGATCGGTCAGTGTGGCCGTATTGACCGGGTCAGTGAGTGTGTGGATCGGTCAGTGAGTGTGTAGATTGGTCAGTGTGGCTGTATT
Source organism: Carcharodon carcharias (assembly GCF_017639515.1). Classification (NCBI taxonomy): domain Eukaryota; kingdom Metazoa; phylum Chordata; class Chondrichthyes; order Lamniformes; family Lamnidae; genus Carcharodon; species Carcharodon carcharias. The sequence goes on from NC_054498.1 coordinate 5,107,284, forward strand.
GACCAGTCAGTGAGTGTGTGGATCGGTCAGTGTGTCCATATTGACTGGGCAGTGAGTGTGCGGATCGGTTAGTGTGTCCATATTGACTGGTCAGTGAGTGTGCGGATCGGTCAGTGTGGCCGTATACACTGGTCAGTGAGTGTGCGGATTGGTCAGTGTGTCCGTATTGACTGGTCAGTGAGCGTGTGGATCGGTCAGTGTGGCCGTATTGACCGGGTCAGTGAGTGTGTGGATCGGTCAGTGAGTGTGTGGATTGGTCAATGAGTGTGTGGATCGGTCAGTGAGTGTGTGGATTGGTCAGTGAGTGTGTGGATCGGTCAGTGAGTGTGGATCGGTCAGTGAGTGTGGATCGGTCAGTGAGTGTGGATTGGTCAGTGAGTGTGCGGATTGGTCAGTGAGTGTGCAGATCGGTCAGTGAGTGTGGATCGGTCAGTGAGTGTGGATCGGTCAGTGAGTGTGCGGATCGGTCAGTGAGTGTGTGGATCGGTCAGTGAGTGTGGATCGGTCAGTGAGTGTGTAGATCGGTCAGTGAGTGTGTGGATCGGTCAGTGAGTGTGGATCGGTCAGTGAGTGTGTGGATCGGTCAGTGAGTGTGGATCGGTCAGTGAGTGTGTGGATCGGTCAGTGAGTGTGGATCGGTCAGTGAGTGTGCGGATCGGTCAGTGAGTGTGCGGATCGGTCAGTGAGTGTGTGGATCGGTCAGTGAGTGTGGATTGGTCAGTGAGTGTGTGGATCGGTCAGTGAGTGTGTGGATTGGTCAGTGAGTGTGTGGATCAGTCAGTGAGTGTGTGGATTGGTCAGTGAGTGTGCGGATCGGTCAGTGAGTGTGGATCGGTCAGTGAGTGTGGATCGGTCAGTGAGTGTGTGGATCGGTCAGTGAGTGTGGATCGGTCAGTGAGTGTGTGGATCGGTCAGTGAGTGTGCGGATCGGTCAGTGAGTGTGTGGATCGGTCAGTGAGTGTGGATCGGTCAGTGAGTGTGTGGATCGGTCAGTGAGTGTGCGGATCGGTCAGTGAGTGTGGATCGGTCAATGAGTGTGTGGATCGGTCAGTGAGTGTGGATTGGTCAGTGAGTGTGTGGATCGGTCAGTGAGTGTGTGGATCGGTCAGTGAGTGTGGATCGGTCAGTGAGTGTGGATCGGTCAGTGAGTGTGTGGATCGGTCAGTGAGTGTGTGGATCGTTCAGTGAGTGTGGATCGGTCAGTGAGTGTGTGGATCGGTCAGTGAGTGTGGATTGGTCAGTGAGTGTGTGGATCGGTCAGTGAGTGTGCGGATCGGTCAGTGAGTGTGTGGATCGGTCAGTGAGTGTGGATCGGTCAGTGAGTGTGTGGATCGGTCAGTGAGTGTGTGGATCGGTCAGTGAGTGTGGATCGGTCAGTGAGTGTGGATTGGTCAGTGAGTGTGTGGATCGGTCAGTGAGTGTGGATCGGTCAGTGAGTGTGGATTGGTCAGTGAGTGTGGATCGGTCAGTGAGTGTGGATTGGTCAGTGAGTGTGTGGATCGGTCAGTGAGTGTGGATCGGTCAGTGAGTGTGGATTGGTCAGTGAGTGTGTGGATCGGTCAGTGAGTGTGGATCGGTCAGTGAGTGTGTGGATCGGTCAGTGAGTGTGGATCGGTCAGTGAGTGTGGATTGGTCAGTGAGTGTGTGGATCGGTCAGTGAGTGCGGATCGGTCAGTGAGTGTGGATCGGTCAGTGAGTGCGGATCGGTCAGTGAGTGTGTGGATCGGTCAGTGAGTGTGTGGATCGGTCAGTGAGTGTGTGGATCGGTCAGTGAGCGTGTGGATCGGTCAGTGAGTGTGTGGATTGGTCAGTGAGTGTGTGGATCGGTCAGTGAGTGTGGATCGGTCAGTGAGTGTGTGGATCGGTCAGTGAGTGTGTGGATTGGTCAGTGAGTGTGGATTGGTCAGTGAGTGTGTGGATCGGTCAGTGAGTGTGGATCGGTCAGTGAGTGTGGATTGGTCAGTGAGTGTGTGGATCGGTCAGTGAGTGTGGATTGGTCAGTGAGTGTGTGGATCGGTCAGTGAGTGTGGATTGGTCAGTGAGTGTGTGGATCGGTCAGTGAGTGTGTGGATTGGTCAGTGAGTGTGGATTGGTCAGTGAGTGTGTGGATCGGTCAGTGAGTGTGTGGATTGGTCAGTGAGTGTGTGGATCGGTCAGTGAGTGTGTGGATCGGTCAGTGAGTGTGTGGATTGGTCAGTGAGTGTGCGGATCGGTCAGTGAGTGTGGATTGGTCAGTGAGTGTGTGGATCGGTCAGTGAGTGTGTGGATCGGTCAGTGAGTGTGCGGATCGGTCAGTGAGTGTGGATTGGTCAGTGAGTATGTGGATCGGTCAGTGAGTGTGTGGATCGGTCAGTGAGTGTGTGGATCGGTCAGTGAATGTGTGGATCGGTCAGTGAGTGTGTGGATCGGTCAGTGAATGTGTGGATCGGTCAGTGAGTGTGCAATGATTGGTTGCTGAATGAGCAATGATTGGTCAGTTGTATTTGATTTACTCCTGGTTCAGAGGGCAAACTCTCTCTCTCTCACAGACACTGATCTTATTAGTCCAGTTACCCATTGTGGATCAGAGCCCGGAAATCACGGCTCGATTTGACATTGAAGAGAAACAGACACAGTAACAGGTAGAAGCAGGCGGTGCCGAAAGAGACCCTGTACACAGCCGAGTATCCGATTAACATGTCACAGTCAGAGCCTGGCTGAAGCTGCTCACAGAAAACCCGGAAAAAAGGCACCTGGAAGAGAAGAGGGAAGGTTCAAACCCTTTGTGTACAGACGAGGCACCAGGCCGGGCTGGGCTGAACTGAACCCAACCCAACCAGGATCAATAACTATCAGTTCACAGGATCCTGAACCAACATTGTTATTTAGAAAACATATCAGATTGAAGAAAGGCCATTCAGCCCATCTTCCTGATCCTCCCACAGCCCCGTGTACACTCTCCCCCATCACTGACTCTACCCACCCATTTAATCCCCTTCCACAGCCCCATGTACACTCTCCCCTATCACTGACTCTACCCACCCATTTAATCCCCTCCCACAGCCCCATGTACACTCTCCCCCATCACTGACTCTACCCACCCATTTAATCCCCTCCCACATCCCCATGTACACTCTCCGCTATCACTGACTCTACCCACCCATTTAATCCCCTCCCACAGCCCCATGTACACTCTCCCCCATCACTGACTCTACCCACCCACTTAATCCCCTCCCACAGCCCCATGTACACTCTCCCCTATCACTGACTCTACCCACCCATTTAATCCCCTCCCACAGCCCCATGTACACTCTCCCCTATCACTGACTCTACCCACCCACTTAATCCCCTCCCACAGCCCCATGTACACTCTCCCCTATCACTGACTCTACCCACCCATTTAATCCCCTCCCACAGCCCCATGTACACTCTCCCCCATCACTGACTCTACCCACCCATTTAATCCCCTCCCACAGCCCCATGTACACTCTCTCCCAGTGATGGAACAATCGAAATTGAGGATTTGCAGAAGGCTAGAATTGGAGGAGTGCAGAAATCTCGGAGGGTTGTGGGGCTGGAGGGGTTTGCAGGAATAGGTAAGGCTGAGGAGAGATACTAATGGACAAGGTAAGCTTTAGTGAGGCATTCGAGGAGTCCAGAGTTTGTACTTACAGTCTCCCTGACAGACTCAGCGACTGTTCTGGAAAGCATGAGGCAGCAGCCGGTGGAGCTGACAATGTGATACAAGGTGTACATCATCCGGGTCCCAGACGATACTTTAATGCCTGGTAGGAAAGGGCAGCACAGAGAACACGGAGAGGGTCCACAGCAGCAACATATCTGTGACAGAAAGAAAGGAGACAGCTCATTACACGATACAACATGCTATTATTAACCAGGAAACATGCTACCTGGAATGGACAGCCTACGCTGCACTCTCCACAGATGTTATTACACATTTATCTCAGCGAAGCTGTTCCTGATCAAAATTAGCACTGTCAGAACTTTTCACTTCACCTAGACACTGTCCCCATCAAACACTCCCAGGACAGGTACAGCACGGGGTTAGATACAGAGTAAAGCTCCCTCTATACTGTCCCCATCAAACACTCCCAGGACAGGTACAGCACGGGGTTAGATACAGAATAAAGCTCCCTCTACACTGTCCCCATCAAACACTCCCAGGACAGGTACAGCACGGGGTTAGATACAGAGTAAAGCTCCCTCTACACTGTCCCCATCAAACACTCCCAGGACAGGTACAGCACGGGGTTAGATACAGAGTAAAGCTCCCTCTACACTGTCCTCATCAAACACTCCCAGGACAGGTACAGCACGGGGTTAGATACAGAGTAAAGCTGTCCCACCAGTGAGAGTCAGCATCTTCAGTACTGACCCTGTGACAGTGCAGCACTCCCTCAGTACTGATCCTCCAACAGTGCAGTGCTGTCTCGGTACCACCCCACAGTGTGATACTGAATCTCACAGACCATGGCCCTGCCCCTATCAATCGGGCCAGTACACATGGCCCCACCCCTGAACATTCGGGAGATTCAGCCTGGATTCCCATTCATGTGACGTGTCCAATCAGGCCAGCTGGAAAGTTCGATGAAGGTTTCAGGTGAAGCAGCGCTTCACTTGCACTTCCTTCAATTTAGTCTACTGCATTCGCTGCTCCCAATGTGGTCCTTTTTACATCAGGGAGACTAAATGCAGACTGGGTGACCACTTTGCAGAACACCTTCGGTCTGTCCGCAAGCATGACCCAGACCTCCCTGTCGCTTGCCATTTCAACACCCCACCATGCTCTCATGCCCACATGTCCGTCCTTGGCCTGTTGCATTGTTCCAGTGAAGCTCAATGCAAACTGGAGGAACAGCACCTCATCTTCCGACTAGGCACTTTACAGCCTTCCGGACTGAATATTGAATTCAACAACTTCAGACCATGAACACTCTCCTCTATCTTTATCCCTTTTTAAATCCAATCTTTAAAAATTTATATATATTTTTTCCTTTTTAATTATTTTTTTTACCCAACCACCACCACTGTCCCCAACAGGAGCATCTGTCACTTTGTTTCTATGTTATGCTCTCACAAAGCACTGACCCATGTCCTGCTATTTACACATTCTGCTATCTTACCTTTACGCCACTATCAGCACCTTCTTCAGTCTTTAACACTACCATTAACACCCCCTTTGTCCTGTGTCTATGACATCAATTTCTCCTGAGCTCCCACCCGTCCCTGATCTTCCATGTTGCTCCACCCCGTCATAAACAGTATAAAATCCATCACACTTCTACTTCTCTTTAGCTCTGAGGAAGAGTCATACGGACTCAAAATGTTAACTCTGTTTCTCTTGCCACAGATGCTGCCAGACCCTCTGAGCTTTCCCAGCATTTTCGGTTTTTATTTCAGATTTCCATCATATGCAGTATTTTGCTTTTATGCTATGGGAAGGTTGATGGCTGTGGCTGCCACAGGACTGGCAGGTTCTGAAGGAACTATGCCCCTGTGTAGGTGTCCCTTTCTCCATGTTAGCTTCGATTTTCACCATTTGTCTGAACCTTCCTCATTCAATGTTCCCCTATCCTACCCAGTCTACCTCTTGCCTCGTTGTATGGAAATCCAGACTCATCTCTGACTCTAATCCACTCCTTTTTGTAGACTGTGACCCTGCTCACATCCATCGATCTTCTCAGCCTTCTATCATCCACTGCCACTTTTCCACTGTCTGCTCCCTCCAGCCTTGGTGTTGTCCCACATTGGGGCTGCTGGGACAAAATTCTTCTCCAAGCCCGCCATTTACCTGTGCTCGAACACTGCGCTCACACATTCCCCTGCAGTTGGAGAGCTCCGAGATCAAGGCACGCACAAGTCAAATGCACCCCGAGTTAGTCCTTGGCTCCTTTGTGACAGGCTGTAAAGCCGTGGGGAACCCAACACCATGCTGCAGTGAAGCACAAGAATCATAAAAGCTGCTAAAATTAAACTCCTAACTCCAATAATGAGCGGAAACTCCCGATGAAAACAGTTTTGTGGCTCGGCAGGTTTCTGCTCGGTGAGGATGAGATGTGGATAGACCCTGATCTCCCAGTTGGAATGTCAAACTGTGTTGAAGCAGCATTAAAAAAAGAGATTAAGTAAATCCTTTTGAGGCTCTTTAAACCTGCTTATTGTATCAAAATAGAACTTGGGACAAACAGTTTAAAACCTTCAGGACAGCAATGACCTGTAGGTTGTTTAATAGACACAGCAGGAAGGGATCGATTGTGAAACCACATTCTTCTCCCAGAGCCCTCACTTACCTCATGAGGAGATGTAACCATGTTCCAGCTCCTGCTGCTTCCCCAGTCTGTCCACATCCCACCAGGTGCTGGGAGCAGCTTGCCAAATGGAGAGGAATCTTTCAGGGTAACTGCATTTTAAAACCAAACTGGGTCCCAACTATAACCAGTCAAGGAAATCTGTTTTTTAAAAAAATTCATTCTCAGAGTGTGTACATCACTGGCGAGACCAGCATTCATTGCCCATCACTAATTGCCCCTTGAGAAGGTGGTGGTGAGCTCACCTTCTTGAACCGCTGCAGTGCATGTGGTGTAGCTACACCCACAGTGTTGTTAGGGAAGGAGTTCCAGGATTTTGACTCAGCGACAGTGAAGGAACGGTGATATATTTCCAAGTCAGGGATGGTGAGTGACTTGGGTGGAGAGGGACTTGCAGGTGGTGGTGTTCCCATTCCTATTCACAGGAGCTCAGTTGGTAGCGCTCTCACCTCTGCGTTGCAACATTTTGGGTTCAAATCCCACTCCAGGGCTTGAGCACAAAAATCAAATTGACATTGAAGTGCAGTACTGAAGGAATGCTGCACTATCAGGGGTGTCACCTTTTGGATGAGACGTTATACCTGCTTGGTGAGTGTAAAAGATCACATGGCACTATTTTGAAGAACAGGAGGAGAGTTCTCCTCAGTATCCTGGTCAAGTTATCCTTCAATCAACATCACATAAAACGGATTATTTCATCATTCACATTGCTGCTTGTAAGAGTTTGCTGAGCAGATATTGGCTGCCCATGTTTCCTAAATTACAACAGTGACTACACTTTCAAAAGTACTCCATTGGCTATGACATGCTTTGAGATGCTTATCCAGCTTTTATCTGGGGTCTTTACATGCGATCTTTCTCTCTTGTTCTAGAACTCTCTATGACTGGAAACAGTCTACTACTATCGCCTCTGCTCCATCAGTTCATCACTTCCTAAAAACCTCGATCTTTAGAATTTTCTCGCTCTAATTTTCCTCATCTTTTTTCATATTTGGCCATTTCGTCATGCTGGGAAATTTGCACCTTACCCTCTCTGTACTCCCTGGATTACAAAATACTCAAGTTGTGGCTGTACTAACTTTATATGTCCTGACTTTTATAGCCTGTACTAAACCCGGTGCTCCATTCTCATCCACTTGAACAGATTTTAATATCATGTAAATTTGACCCCAAATCTCTCTGCTCTTCCACTGCATCCATTCTACCATCATTCAACTTTCTGACCAAAATGTACTGCCTCATTCACTGATACTGAATTCCACCCAACAGAAATTCTGGTCCAGTCCACAACCTCGTGAATATCCTTCCTTCTGTCCAAATGGTTAGGTACTGTACTCGCTATTTTAGTAATTTGCGCAGATTTACACAAGAGGTAGGAGCAGCAGGAGGCCATTCAACCCTCCAAGCCTGCTCCACCATTCAATAAGATCATGGCTGATTTGATTGTGGCCTTAACTCCACTTTCTCGTCTGCACCCCCATAACCCTAGACTTGTAGTCCTATGGATAGCGATGGTGGAGCCTCCAATTTTTTTCCTTCTCATGGCTGATCAGGAATTTCTCTCACTCTTACCACCTGTCATTTGGTTCATTGGAAGGATTTGCAGCTTGATACCCAACCTGTTTGGCCATGTTATGAACTTGGCCATCAAGTGCGGGAGTGGGACTTGAACCCGGAGTTTTTGGCTCATGAGGCATGGACACTACCCACTGCACCAAAAGACCCAACAACACTCCCTCTAATCTTAGTTTCAAATTATCGATGAACAGCAGTCCTAGAAGACCCCGTGGGATACCATCACAAATTTCTAACCACTGAGGATATTCTAGTCTTTGCATCTTTCCTTAAAGAGAGAAATTGTTTCTGTTCGTTGGAGAGTCCAGGACTAAGGGGAATAGTCTAAAGGATAGAGCCAGGTGCTCCAGGAGCAAAGTTAAGAGACACACAAAAGGCAGTAGAAGTTTGGAACTCCCTTCCACAAACAGCGCTAGATCAATGGATAATTTCAAATCTGAGGTTGATGAGATTTTTGTTATCCGTCTTAAAATATAGGGGAAAAATTTTTTTTTGGAGTTTGGTCATAGATCAGCCATGATCTCATTAAATGGGGGAATGGATTTGAGCTGTTAAATGCCTTGTTCCTGTTCCAGGTCTAGATAATGGGCCCAGCTATGATTATCTGAAGATAATCTGAATAGGGTTGAATGGCCTACTGCTGCTCCTAGTTCTGCACAAATTACTAAAATAGTAAGTACAGTACCTAATAATGCAGACGGAAGGAAGGATATTCATGAGGTTGCGGACTGGACCAGAACTTCTGTCGGGTGGAATTCAGTATCAGTGAATGTGAGGCAGTACTGTTAGGTCAGAAAGTTGAATGGATGCAGTGTCCATCTCGGTGTTGTAAGAGGTGCTGATTGAAGTTTAGCAGAGACAAAAAATAAAATCAAAGAATCTTAGGTTAGATACAGAGTAGCCAGGAACGACTGACTGCACCTTGAGGACTGTGCCCAGTCAGACACAAGGGAGAGACTCCAACTGGGAAGAAGGTGCAGAGAGGAGAGAAGCTGATCCCTTGGGTTTGAGGGACTGAATTACAGAAAAGATCAGAGAAACTTTGGTTTTTCAGCCAGAATAAAAGAGGTTTTAATAACATTTTAAAAAGTAAAAAAAGCGATCCAGGATCTTACTTTAAATTAAATTGACAGTTTAAGCAGAAATCACGGCGTCAAACTGGTAAAAGGCTAATGTCAAACCGATGAGTTCTTCAAACTAGGAATGAACTTCCTCCCCACGTTGTAAAAATCTCCAAAGGCAAACACACAGCAAGGCGAGGTTTGAGTAAGTGGACTTGTTTTTTATTGATTCAAGTTTTCAGTCTTTTTATTCCTTCTCATTTGGAAGGTTCCGCCCTTCTTCAAGATTCAGTGTTGGATCTTGAGTAGCACTTGCGCCAGTAAAGCAGCCAACTTCACTGAAACCATCCCAATCCTGTCACCAAACAGTGGGCAGTGTTTGCACAGATGGAGGGACCTTCAATTCCATTCACCTCTTGCCCCCCACCCCTTTGCATTCCCCCTCCCCCTCCCCTCCCAAACATGTCTGAAGCAGTCCCAGGCAACATGCTGTGAGCTCAGTCAGTGAGAGCAATCAAAGCTTCAACGACATTTCCCAAATGTTCTCGCAGGCCACGCTCTGCTGCAGTCCGAGAGATCTCCATCTCGTTCATCTAGAGAAAAAGAAAAAGCAAACTTGTCACGGAGACAGTTTTTACATGGTTCCCCTCAGCTTCAGTGAATTGTGCTGGACATGTTCTATAGGAGACTCTTTTTCAGGCTGAGTTTTTTTATGATGTGGTGATGGAGCAGACTCAATAGTAACCTTCAAATTTGACAAATATTTGAAGGTGGGGGGGGAGAAATTGCAGGGCTATGGGGAACGAGCAGGGGAGTGAGACTAATTGGATAGCTCTTTCAAAGAGCTGACACAGACACGATGGGCTGAATGGCCTCCCTTTCGCCACAAGATTCAACGAAGTTAAGAAATTCCTGTGTTATTTTAATATGGTAACACTTTAGATCAGAACACACTTTTTTTCAATTGGTTATTGTCAAAAACTGCAGCCACTCGTCTCCATAAAAAGCAACAAGATGACTGAGCAGTTAAGATGCTGGTGCTGGTTGGAAGAGGGAGACCTCCCTACATGTCATGGATTCTTAACACCCACCTGGACTGGTAGACGGGACTTCAGTTTAATGGAATACCTGCAAGATGGCACTTCTAAGAAATTGTCAGTCCCTCAGTGCTGCACTAAAAACATTTGGTATAGGCTGAAGTTCTGGATTAGTGCTTAAATCCACCTCCTTCTGAGGTAGGAGCATAGACGGAAACAGATCAATAATTTTGTTCTGACTGCATGTTATCAACTTGAGTTAACTGGACCAAAGCTGCAATGAGATTTGAATACATGATTCCTGGCTAACATGCCCAAAACCTGAAATCTTTGCAAGACACAATGAACTGATTGTAACCAGATTGCAAAAAACGTTTTAAACAATGAGACAGAATTTACAGAATCAGGCCATTTAGCACCCCCCCCCCTCCCCCTCAACCATGCTGGTGCTTATAGGCCATGCAAGCCTCCTCCCTGCATCTCACTTATTTCCTTCTCCCTCATGTGTTTACCCAGCTTCTCCCTAAAAGCATCTGTTCTGCTGGAAGCTCTTACTTTAGCAGAAGTCCAGATCTGTATGCAATCGACACTGAACACAGAGCAGGAACCTCAGCCATTTTCATTTTGCATGAGGTTACTTTTGCCCAGCCTCCAATGTTTTTTGGCACCGAGCGGGAATCTCCCGTGTTTAACATGCCTGGGGCAGCTGGGAGGTAAAGCCGCCTTGAATCACAAGAAAAATGCCGTGCGCAGTTACAAACGTGACTTACAATCAATTCGACATCTTCTTTCCTGATGGTCACTTTTGCCAGCTCTTTCTCTCTGCAGAGCAAAGGGGAAAATAAAAAAATCAACCCCAGTTCTTTACCAGGCTGAGTAATACAAAGTACAGCTATTTGGGAATGATGAGTTTTCATCTCCAGGATGACAGTGATTGGTCTGAGAGCCTTAAACACAGCGGGTCAGCCCAAGGAGCTGGGTCAGGTAGAAGGAAGTCGAGCACTGATTACGAGAAAAGGTAAAGGAGAATGACTGAGAATGTGGTCCCAAGGGTAGGTTTTCGGGGGGGGGGGGGGCTTCTGAACATGTGGGGATAGTGTGGAGGCCTGGAGGTGGCAGTCAGTGAGGTGAGGTGAGGTTTCTTGCTGCAGGACCACGATGGCTGAGGTTCTGGCACTGCTAGTGAGGTGGAGGGGATTCACCGTAAATTAGAATCAGAACAGGCAGGATGTGATCTAGGAGGTAATAATTATTGGGGGTGGGGGGGGTCACAGGGGTTGGATGGGGCAAGGTCATGGAGATCTGTAAACAACATTGAGGATGCTAGGATAAAAGCAAAAAAACTGTGGATGCTGGAAATCCGAAACAAAAACAAAAATACCTGGAAAATCTCAGCAGGTCTGACAGCGTCTGCGGAGCGGAACACAGTTAACGTTTCGAGTCCGTATGACTTACTTCCCCCTCCTCACCGTCCAAGGGCCCAAACACTCCTTTCAAGTGAAGCAGCATTTCACTTGCATTTCCCCCAATTTAGTCTACTACATTCGCTGCTCCCAATGCGGTCTCCTCTACATTGGAGAGACCAAATGCAGACTGGGTGACCGCTTTGCGGAACACCTTCGGTCTGTCCGCAAGCATGACCCAGACCTACCTGTCACTTACCATTTCAACACTCCACCCTGCTCTCATGCCCACATGTCCGTCCTTGGCCTGCTGCATTGTTCCAGTGAAGCTCAACACAAACTGGAGGAATCTTCCGACTAGGCACTTTACAGCCTTCCGGACTGAATATTGAGTTCAACAACTTCAGAACTCTCACCTCTATCCTCACCCCCTTTCCGATCCCCCTTTTTCCAATAATTTATATAGATTTTTCTTTTCCCACCTATTTCCATTATTTTAAAATGTATTTCCATACGTTGTTTTATCTCCACCTTTTAGCCTATTTCAATCCCTTCCCCCCACCCCACCCCCACTAGGGCTATCTGTCCCTTGCTCGTCCTGCTTTCTACCCTTAATGTCACCATTAGCACATTCCTTAGATAATATCACCACTATCAACATCCCCTTGTCCTTTTGTCTATGACATCTTTTGGCTATCTCCACCTATCACTGGCCCTCTATCCAGCTCTACCTGTCCCAGCCCCCCAAAAACCAGCTTATATTTCACCTCTTTTCTATTTTTCCTTAGTTCTGATGAAGAGTCATACAGACTCGAAACGTTAAACTGTATTCCTCTCCACGGATGCAGCCAGACATGCTGAGTTTTTCCAGGTAATTTTGTTGAGGATGCTAAGATCAATGCTCTGGCGCAGCGGAGGTTGGCAAGGCTTGAAGGCAGTTAAGGAATAGGAAGCAGCGAAAGCTCTGACAGCAAGAGACACCACTGGAGCTCGCAAAAGGATGATGGTTTTCAGAGGTGCTGGAATTGAGTGACGGGAGGAGACTGTTAGGGGTAGAAATATGCTGCCATTTGAAGTTCACTTGAGGATTACAAGGGCACCGAGGTTACTGCTCATCAGCCTGGGGGAATGGCCAGGCAGGGAGGTGGAAGCAGGGGCTGAAATGAATTGGGAAAGTTTTCTGCTCGCCAGCGCTATTCCTGCTTCCCTCACCTTCACCAATTCCCAAAGGCTAAAGTGACATTACATAGGTTACAGAACAACCTGCATTCATTCAAAGGGAGATTCAGACCTTTCCTGTTTAGCTTTCTGTTCCCGGGATCTTCTGTCTCCAATGACGGACATTGCCTGTGAACAAAAACACACACGTCACAATCCGCACTCACTGTTGTAACTAAACACTCCCCAAATCTCAACACCCCCAGCAATCCTCTTCTCCCCGTATACCTCTCTCACCCCAAATCCCCAAATGCAACCTCATCCCCATACCCCCCATTTCCTCCCATCCCTTTACCACCCTCAGCCCCATGGTTCCCCCCTCCTCCACCACTCCCATGGCTCCCCAAACCCCATAAACTCCCATGGCTCTCCCCCTAATCCCCATACTTCGAACCTCCCCTCAGCACTCCCCTGCCCCTCTCTCTCCCAGCCCTCCCTCTCCCCCCATTCCCCCTACTCTCTCTCCCTCCCGTTCCCCTCTCCCTCTCCCCCCCATTCCCCTCTCCCTCTCCATTCCCCTCTCCCCCATTCCCCTCTCTCTCCAATTCCCCCCACCATTCCCCTCTCCTCCCCATTCCCTTCTCTCTCCCCCCTCCCCATCTCTCCCCTATTTCCCTCTCTCCCCCTCCCCCATTCCCGCTCTCTATCCCCCCTCCCCATCTCTCCCCCATCCCCCCTCACTCCCCCTCTCTCTCCCCCCTCCACCTCTCCTCCCCATTCCCCTCTCCCCACTCCCGCATTCCCCCCCTCTCTCTCCCTCCCCCCTCTCTCATCCCATTCCCCTCTCCTCCCTCCCCCTTCCCATTCCCCTCTCCTCCCCCATCTCTCCTCCCCCATCTCTCTTCCCCTCTCTCCTCTCTCCCCCTCCCCTGTACCCCCCTTCTCTCCCCCCTCCCCATCTCCCCTTCCCCCCTCCCCCCCACCACCACCCCTTCCCCCCTCCCCCACCACCACCACTCCCCCCCACCACCACCCCTTCCCCCCTCCCCCACCACCACCACTCCCCCCCACCACCACCCCTTCCCCCCTCCCCACCTCCCGCAGCCTCACCGTCTCCAGGTCCGAGCTGAGAATCTCTTTCTCCTCCGCATAGTCGGTCACCCGCTCCAGATCCGCCGCTCCGCTGTCGTGTTTCCGCGGCTTCTCCGCCGGCCGCTCCGTCTCCTCATTCTCCAGGTCCAGGTCTCCATCGGCCTCCGCCATCGCCTCCACGCCGCCGCCGGAAGTCGCGTCACCTTGCGCGCTGCTGCGGCCGCCGCCGGAAACTGCGTCATCACGCACGGTGCCTGGCGACGCGTCAGCACGTCGCTCCAGCTTCTTCCGGGTTTTGCTCAGTCTTGACCCTATGAAGGTTGATGACAGACTGTGCACAATCCCTGTGTGCAACTCCCTGCTTCAACCACATCCACTGAGACAGTCTGTTTGACCAGCTTCACGAATGTTTAAGACACACCAGAAATAAATATTCTGCAAACGTTTCCAAAACATCTCATATCACTGAAGTTAAAAAAAAGACCTAGGAACACCCAACACTGAGCAGCAACTAACAGACTGGTGACAAAGACAGCCTGAATACCAGTCTGCAAATACTGATCAAAACATGCAATGAGAGGGGAAGCACTGTGATCAGAGCTGAATCACAGAATCATTGGAGGCAGTGCAGAGCAGAGCCTGGCACATGGTGCCAGGGATTTAACATCTGGAGGAACATGGGTTTAACACGTGTAGAGGTATCGAGCAAATGATATGGAAAATGTTTATCTGCTAGGTTTAAATTGTGGGAATAAGACAAGGAGACTGATTAAGACCGATATCAGGGAGTCCTTTAGACAGTGACCAGTGCCTGGAATAAATGCCAAGGTTAATAAGTGAAGACAAAAACCCTAGAAGCATTTCCCAGGGAACTGGATCACGTATGGGGAAATGGCGTGAGTTTTTCCGAATGAATGAAAATGAGCCAATTGGCTTTTCCTATCTGTGTATCTAGTGACGGTTTAGTATCTCCTCCATTAGAAATCCCCAATAATTCATAATATAGTTATGATAACTGCAACAGGCTGATTAAAATAAAAGCAAACTGATTTGAATTTTCACCACGGACAAAATGGACATTTTAAGCTTCTACAATTTTAACGTTGGTTTCATGACCCCACTGTAAAATGTTCCTTTCTTTCAGACCCTACCCTGACCATCTGCTGGTTAAGAGGCCTTGAATCTGTCAACGTGTATCTGTGCTCTCCCTATACCTGCAAAAGGTGGTGTGCATTCCATCTCAACCAGGAGCTGGCAACATCAAAGTATCAAAATATCCTATAATCATAACCATACAACTCCATTTGGTCTATCATGCCAACACCAACTATCCCTATTGTAATACCCAAAAAGGAAATATTTGCAGTATACCCAAAAAGGAAATATTTGCAGTACTAAGTTTTTAAAAATTAATTTACAGGATGTGGGCATTGATGGCTAGCCCATCTCCAACTGCCCTTGAGGTGGCGATGAGCTGCCTTCTTGAACCGCTGCAGTCCATGTGGTGTAGGTACACCCACAGTGTTGATAGGAAGGGAGTTCCAGGATTTTGACCCAGTGCCAGTGAAGGAACGCCGATAGATTTCCAAGTCAGGATTGTGAGTGACTTGGGGGTGAAATTCCAGGTGGTGGTGTTCCCATCAATCTGCTGTCCTTGTCCTTCTAGATGGTAGTGGTCGTGGGTTTGGAAGGTGCTGTTGAAGGAACCTCGGTGAGTTCCTGCTGTAGATGGTACACACTGCTGTCACTGTTCGTTGGTGGTGGGAGGAGTGAATGTTTGTGGAAGGGGTGCCAATCAAGCAGGCTGCTTTGTCCTGTATGCTGTCAAGCTTCTCGAGTGTAAGTGTAATTATTCCATCACACTCCTGACTTGTGCCTTATAGATGCAGGACAGGCTTTGGGGTGGCAGAAGATGAGTTACTCGCCGCAGAATTCCCAGCCTCTGACCTGCTCTTGTAATCACAGTATTTATATGGCTAGTCCAATTCACTTTCTAGTCAATGGTAACCTCCAAGCTGTTGATAGTGGGGATTCAATGATGGTAGTGCCATTGAATGTTAAAGGGCGATAGTTGGATTCTCTCTTGTTGGAGATGGTCATTGCCTGATACGTGTGTGGCACAAACGTTACTTGCCACTTGTCAACCCAAGTCAGGATATTGTCCAGGTCTTGCTGCATTTGGACATGGACTGCTTCAGTATCTGAGGAGTCACGAATGGTGCTGAACGTTGTGGAATCATCAGCGAACATCCCCACTTCTGACCTTATGATGGAAGGAAGGTCATTGATGAAGCAGCTGAAGATGGTTGGGCCGAGGACACTACGCAGCACAGCCTGACCATTCAACTCAACCGGTCCGTGCCGGCAGTTAGGCTGCACACAAGGCTACTCCGCGAGCCGCGCCCACCCCCTTCATTTCACCCTATCTGCATACCTTTCTATTCCTTTCTCCCTCATATACGTCAGATCAAATTCCCTTTTGAAAGTTAATATTGAATCTGCTTCTACCAACCGTCAAGCAGTGCTTTCTAGATCATAACAGTGTGCTGATTTTTTTTTGGATGTTATGTTTTAATTTCTATGTATCTTGGGAAGGGCGGGGGGGGGGGGGGGGGGGGGGGGGGGGGGTGGCGGGCAGGAGGAGGTTGGATAATTGAATCCAGGGTACTAATTTACAATGTGCAGGCTCACACTGCATTGTTGCCTGAATACCAATGTTCCTCCCTCAGGAAGATATGTAGCCCAACTCACAAGAATGAAACAAGGAGATTAGAAATAAATTCACCAACTTGCAATTTTTAATCCTACTCAGCAAAACAACAGGGAAAAGATACATGATTACACAAATGTATACGCTCCAGAAAAAATGTAATATAAACCTGCTTTCTTAAAACCACGCGAATAATATTTTAACAATATTTTAACAGACGATTACTAAGTCTTAGAAACCGGAACCAGGTGTGGTAAAGGTTCACCGTGCAAAAGATCTAATGCTTGGTGTAAAACAAAGTTCTTGTGGCCTCAATGCCCTTTGCATCCCCGAGATTACGTGGTCTTCCTCTTCTTGGCCGATGGCCTCTCAAAGACGTCACGCACACCAGCTGCCCGCTGCTTGAAGAACTTGCTGTTCTGAGCAGATTCCTGGGCCCATGCCGAGTCAAACGAGGTGGTGTCTTGGTCAACCAGGTGAGTGTATTTGGTCCGGCCCGAACGACCAAAGTTTTTGACCTGATGGAGGGAGTGAAATGTGGCCCCAAATTCAGTTTAGCCAGCCAAGCATTTTCATTCAAACAGCAACAAAGCAAATTTCACACAAAGTACAGGAAATATGCAGCCCATCAGTCATAGAATCTCACAGCCTAGACAGAGGCCGTTCAGCCCTGCATGCCTGTGCTGGCTCTTTGAATGAGCTATATAATTAGGTTCACTCCCTGCTCTTTCCCCATATTCCAATTTTCCTTCAAGTTTCTATCCAATTCCCTTCAGGAAGCTCCTGTTCACTCCTCACCACCCATTCAGTCAGCACATTCCATTTCATCATAACTCACGTTGATAAATTTTTACCTGAAAACTTCTGATCACCATTTTCCCCTTGGTAACTAAACTCTCAAGTCTAAATGAAAGGATTAAAACAAAATAAAAGCTTAAAAAAAAATTTAAAAATGTGTTGGAGTTTCTGGTGTCCCCCTTTATCAGCTCGGATTTCTCTTTGCATTTGACTTTCTCATGTGGGGAGACATGACCCAGTTAATCATTCTTTACATATGATGAATCATGTAGAGAGCAACTGAGATTCTCATTCCCTTATCTTTCACAACAGGTGGTTACGGTGCTAGGAAAGTGCACAGAAGTGGTCAGTTGATGTCTGAAGGGCAGCAGTTTTAAAGCTGTTGGTGGGATCCTCCATCAAAACGTATGGTGTTCTGACAGAGACTCCACGGGACACACAAAGTCAGCTTCTCTCTTTCAAATGTTAAGTGACGTGCTATGTATTTTGTTGGTCGAAGCGTCAGTCAGTGAGGAAACGGGGTAAGTTCCCTAGTTGAGCCTTGCCCCTCTTGTCCTGGATGTCCTCAGGGCCCAGCAGGACCTCAGCAGCATCGTCCAGCCACCTGAGTGCAGGAGCATTCTACTCTCCCAGCTGATCCCTAGCTTGTTTCTCACTCTCGTACCCAGAGCTGTTATCTCTGAAAACCAGTTACTTTGGCAGTGCCATAGGATCTCCCCCAATACCTGCCTTAACCCTCCCCCTCCCACAATAAGGGTGGGACCTTATTGGTCCCACCTCAGGTAATCCAGGTGCACAGTACCTGCATGACTTTGGGCAGAATGGTCTTGTTGAAATGATCCTCCAGCGTTGGGGAACTGAAGTCCCGTTTGTACAGATCCTCCTCTTCATCCTGTTAGACAGTAAACAAGAGGGTCAGTTAGTTTAGCACACTAGAGGGAGTTTTATATCTATTAACAAGTGGTGTATACTCCCAGAGCAGACAGATATGGTTTGTAACAAAATAAGACACATCAAATTCCGTCCATGGCCCATTTTTGCAAATAATCAGCACGTCCTTAAAGATGCCTCGAAAGATCATGGCTCTCATCTCCATCTCCCAAAGGTGCTGCCTCTCACTGGCGCCTGGTACCACGTGCAACAGCAGCCCTTTGGCTCGTCTGAATGGCCATTAATGTCAGTGACTGTCAGCAGGCTATCCTACTCTAGACACCATCACACTGGAGCCCAATCCCCACAAACAGTTTCCAACACAAGTTACTAGGAGCGTGAGCACAGGCTTATGCACCTATTACTGGAACTACCAGGGGGCCCCAAAATATTGGGGTTTGCGTTTAGCGTCAGCTGGAACCAGCTCCACTCACCATGAAGAAGGCTCCTCTGTGGTAGTATTTCTGCAGGAACTTGTATTTTCCTTTGCTGGCTTTGTTGGTGATGGCTTTGCTGTTGGCTCGAAGCTCTGCTCGCCTCTCCTCCTCTGTCAGATTATGCATTCGGTCAATCTCAGCTTTCTCCTTCTCCATGCTGCAAAATGGGATGGTCATGAAACAAGGAATGACCCTTCACAATCACAAAATAATCACTTCATCCACACAGAAAATCGGATGGGTGGGGGGTGGGGGGGGGGGGAAGCAAGATTAATTTTATTCAAAGTTAGCATTATCATACTCACTATATATAAACACACTGAAGTAATGTACTGATAGTGGACACACTGCTCAAAGAAATGCCCGACTAACTTGTATATTGGATAATGATTCAGTAAAGAGTGAGTTAGGTATGCAGCATAGATGCTGACATATTTCTGCAGGGTTTAAAGGGAATGGGGAGGGTGTTGCAGTAATGAAGAGGTGGTGGTATATAGTGATTAAATACAGTACTCACGATTCCCGCTCCTCTCTGTCCCGTTTAATGCGTTTAAGTTCCCGAACTTTCCACGACTCGTATTCCTCTTCATCGTTCTCATCATCGGTGTTCAGTGCATCGAGAGCCGACAGTGTTCTCCGTGACTCCTCGATCTCTCGCCTGGCCTCCTCTTCCACAATCTGCAAAATGCCACGACATCGCTTGTTAGTTCGCCATGGAAACCACTGATAGTCCTCTGCCCTCACCAGAATGGTCTGCCAACCAGCCCCACCCACTGGTACTGCCCTTCCTCCATTAGTGCCATCCCAATATCCAAAACTAGACCGCCAGTCTTATCTAGTTACTGCGCCACCACCACCCCCCTCCCCCACAGCATGCTTCCTGCAGTGGCACTGAGCTGCAGGGCACAAATCCAGCCCAGGGTACTCCTAATCCCTATCCTGTGAGCTGTGCTGGAGGAGGGCAGGATTTCACAATGCACACAGGAAGCAGTGCAGATCTGCAGCCTGCACTCAGTACCTTCAGTGTGTACTTGCGTTGCTCCTCGCTCAAACGTTTTGCCTCCAGCTCTAGCTCCTTCTGCTTTACGGCCTCAGCCTCACGTTCCTGCACCGTGACACGGTCCTTTCTGGGGAAAATCAGAATGGGGACGTTTGTCAAGAGGACCTGCACAGATTCGCTCATAATACAAACCTCAGATAAAAGAAATTGGATAAAATAGTTTTTATCTCCCCAAAGCCAATTTGTTTTCAATTAATCCTTTCACAGGGTGAGAATGTCACTGGCTAGCCCAGCATTTATTGCCCATCTCTGACTGCCCTTCAGAAGCTGGTGGTGACGCTGTCTTCTTGAATCACTGCAGTCCATGGGATGTAGGTACACCCACAGTGCTGTTCTGAAGGGAGTTTCAGGAGTTAGACTAAGCGACAGAATTTTAAGTCAGGATGGTGTGTGGAGGGTAACTTGCAGGTGCTTGTATTCCTATGGATTTGCTGCCCTTGTCCTTCTGGGTGGTAGAGGCTGTGGATTTGGGAGGTGCCGTCAAGTTGCTGCAGTGCATCTTGTAGATGTTAAACACTTGTCACTGTGCGTCAGTGGACAGAATGGTTGTTTAAGGTGGTAGATGCGGTGCCAATCAAGTAGGCGGCATAGTCCTGGATGATATCGAGCTTTATGAGTGTTGTTGGAGCTGCTCTCATCCAGTCAGGTGGAGAGTATTCCATCACATTCCTCACTTGTGCCTTATATATGATGGAGAGGCTTTGGGGAGTCAGGAGGCGAGTTATTCGCCACAGGATGACCTGCTCTTGTAGCCACAGTAGTTATATGGCTGGTTCAGTTCAGTTTCTGGTTTCTGGTAGCCCCCAGATTGTTGATAGTGAGGGATTCAGCAACAGTAATGCCATCGAATGAAGTACTTTAAGTGTAGTCACTGTTGTAATTTAGGAAACACAGCAGCTAATATATGCACAGCAAGATCCCACAAACAGCAATCTGATTATTAGCCGATGTGTTTTATCGCTGATTGACGGATAAACATCTCAATACCTTGTCCCCATCAAACACCCCCAGGACAGGTACAGCACAGGGTTAGATACAGAGTAAAGCTCCCTCTACACTGTCCCCATCAAACACCCCCAGGACAGGTACAGCACAGGGTTAGATACAGAGTAAAGCTCCCTCGATACCGTCCCCATCAAACACTTCCAGGACAGGTACAGCTCGGGGTTAGATACAGAGTAAAGCTCCCTCTACACTGTCCCCATCAAGCACTCCCAGGACAGGTACAGCACGGGGTTAGATACAGAGTAAAGCTCCCTCTACACTGTCCCCATCAAACACTCCCAGGACAGGTACAGCACGGGGTTAGATACAGAGTAAAGCTCCCTCTACACTGTCTCCATCAGGCACTCCCAGGACAGGTACAGAAGAGCTGAATAGAGTCAATCTCCCTGAATTACTCAACATGCCTCAGCTTCATTCCCAGAAGAGCCTCCCTCACTGCACTGGTTTGACAATGTTACTACTTCCAGCGCAAGTCAGCTAATGGCCCAAGTGAATTAATAAATTTTACCCTGATTGTTGGTAATTTTAACCTGGTGTTGTGCCCTTTGCCCACACACACTTACTGCTTTGCATGAGAAAGTTTATGGGTTGCCAGCTTTATATGAATCATACCTTCTTATAAAGACAGGCTTTAGCCTCGGTTCAGTCTCGTCCTCGCTGTCAGTATATTCCTCATACTCAGACTCCTCCTCCGACTCTTCTCCAGATCTGCCTTCATCCTCCAGTTCCAACAGTTCCAATTCCTCATTCTCTCTCTCCTGAGCCCGCTGTCTCATCATAGCACGACGGCGTTCGATTTCCTGCCAGGGTACAAGAGGGACAGCTGTAAATCTGCTTGGGCTCCTGACCTTCAATTACTGATCAAAGCTGTCCATACACAATCACAACTCAACTTAAGTTAAAAACCTTTCCACTTGCAGGAGGACCAGAAGTGAGACCATCATTTTAAGATGGTCACTAATAAAACTAATCTGGAATTCAGGAGGAACTTCCTTACTGAGAATGGTGAGAATGTGGAACTTGCTACCATAGGGAGTGGATAAGGTGAATAGAATCAATACATTTAAGGGGAAGTTGGATAAACACACGAGGGAAAAAAGAATAGAAAGATGTATTGAGACGAAGTAAGATTGGAGGAGCTGCTACAAACCACAAACATCAGCACAGACCAGTTGGGCTGAGTGCTGAAAATGATTTCTAAAGATAACCACCATCCCCTGATCCAATGGGCTATAATTCATTTCTGTTCTCTCCCATGGCCCTAACCTTGTCCAACCAGCTTTACCCTACCTACATGATGTTCCTCAGGCACTGACCATCTCCTGTTCCCTCAGTCAAGTGGCCTTAATGTGTTAACCTGGATAAGTTATTTGAATGTGGGAGGCATTCAAAGCCTGACCATTTCTTCATCACACCACACCTTCAAATGTTGCAGCCAGAGCCCTGATTCTTGCATTGCTCAAGGGAGGTTGAAGCTAACTGCAGTCTACCTACTTGCATTTCAGCTGCAATCAGCTAACTCAGCAAAGTGCCAGGTCCTTCCTGAGCAGGGCTGCCCAGTTTTACACCCGATACCTACATCCTGTACCAGTAAGTAACTTTGGGGAAATAGTCCAGGGTCATACACCCACAAGCCTGAGGAGCAACTGATGCCAGCAGCTGCAATCTGTCTGACGTGCACAGCACAGAAGCAGGCCATTCGGCCCAACAGGTCAGGAAGGAACCTTTCCCCTTGGTGGAGGGATCAATAACCAAGGGGTATAGATTTAAGGTAAGGGGCAGGAGGTTTAGAGGGGATGTGAGGAAGAATTTTTTTACCCAGAGGGTGGTGGGAATCTGGAACTCACTGCCTGAAAGGGTGGTAGAGGCAGAAACCCTCATAACATTTAAGAAATATTTGGATGTGCACTTGAGATGCCATGGCATACAGGGCTATGGGCCTAGTGCTGGAAAATGGGATTAGAATGGTTAGGTACTTGTTTGAGTGACGCAGACTCAATGGGCCAAAGGGCCTTTTTCTGTGCTGTAGACCTCTATGACTAAGACTCTATGAGGTCAGTGCTGTTGTTTATGCTCCACCCTACTTCATCTCACTCTATCAGCATATTTTTCTATTGCTTTCTCACTTCCCCTTAAATATATCTTATCCGCTTCGACCATTCCTTCCACAGTCATTGCCCAGTAACATTCTGAAAAAACTGGTCAGCACCTAAAGAGAGACAGGCCTGTGATTCCACTTAGAAACTGCACTCAGGTTGGGGTCTGCACGTGTCCAGTCATTGAGTCTCCACCCAATCCGTACCCAGTTTATTCACTACTACACATTGACTTCTGCCGTCGGTCCTCCTGCTTTTAAAGGTTCACTATTTCCCGTTCATTGTTACTTAAGTGCTAGTGCAAGACCCAAACACACCTCATCGTCCACTTCCTCCTCCTCTTCCTCACTGGTGTCCTCCCGATCCACATGCCATGGCTCACCCTCATCCTCCGATTCCGCTTCCATCACCACCTCGGGCTCAACGATCATCCGATGCCGAGCCAACCTGAAGAAAGGCAAAAGAAAACACAATGGTCATCTTCTCCAGGGAGCAACAGAGCTCGAACACTGAACATTACTTCATTTATATAGCCCTTTTCACATCCTCAGGATATCCAAAAGTGAATGACTTGGAATGTAGTCATTGCTGGTAAAAAGGTAAATGCAGCAGCCAATTTGTCCATCCCACAAGCAGCAATTTAAATAAATGACCTGTTAGTCTGTCATTTCAGTGATTTTGGTTGAAGCATAAATATTGGCCAGGAAAATAGTTGCATGGGATCTTTGACATCCACTTAAACTGACATTTGCGTTAATGTCGCATTTGAAAGATGGCATCTCTGACAGTGCAATCCTCCCTCAGTACAAGCCTGGGTTGTATGTTCATTTCCTGATCAGGAACAGCAATCCTAGTGACTTTTTAAAAATTCCTTAACTGAGGCGCAGTGAAACCACTCATCCCCTGGCCTTCACCTGAGATCAGACATTTCACCTGCGACCTTCCCTGATCTGTGCAGTTCAGGTCCAGGCAGTATGTTTAAGGAGGAAGCCTGTAATATTATAAACAGAACACATTCAAGTAAAAATAAATAGAACTTGGCTGACCCTGTGTGATCCCCAGAGTCTCTTACCTCTCCTCTACATCCTCGGAGAGCCGGTTCTGGAGACGCTTCAGACGGGGGTCATTTGCCAACTCCTCTGTCACCTCAGGCTCCGCCTCTGTGTCCTTCGGCTTCTTAACAAACTGGAAGTCTTCCTCCTCCTCGTCTGAGGACTCCATTGGCGCATAGTCGGGTCGCTTACCAGAGACATAGCGTTTCACCTTCACCTTTTCCATTGACACCTCACCTGGGCACAGAAGGCAGCTGTGTTTAGTGAAGAGCATTACCACAGTAACTGGAGAATCATCAGCAACAAGAGATCGAAAGGGGACTGGGCCTCAGGTCTCCCACCCAGCTATGGCATGGCTGAACTGAGATGACCTCAGAGTAAAGGTACCCCTAGATAGCAGCGACCACAATATGGTTGAATTTTACATCCAGTTTGAAAAGGAGAAGAGTGGGTCTAAGACTAGTATCTTAAACTTAAATAAGGGCAACTATGTGGGCATGAAAGCTGAGCTAGCTGAAGTGAATTGGGATACTAGGCTAAGGGATAGATCAATAGAGAAGCAGTGGCAGATGTTTAAGGTTATATTTCAAAATATTCAGAATATGTATATTCCTAAAAAATTCTAAAGGGAAGACCCAACATCCATGGTTAACTAAAGAATTTAAGGAAAGCATCAAACTTAAGGAAAAAACATAATTGCGGAAAGATGAGTGGCAGGTCAGATGATTGGTCAGAATATAAATAACGGCAGAGAATGACTAAAAGATAATCAGGGGAAAGAAATAGAGAATGAGAGGAAGCTAGCTAGAAATTTGAAAACAGATAGCAAGATTTTCTACAGCTATCTAAAAAGGAAAATAATAAGAACGGGAGTGTTGGTTCGCTAGAGAATGTCAGTGGGGAGTTAATAGTAAATAATAAGGAAATGGCGGATGAAATGAACAAATATTTTGCTTCTGTCTTCACTATAGGATACAAAAACATTCCAGTCATAGCTGTAAATAAGGAGGTGGAAGGGAGAGGGGAAATTGGCGAAATTACAATCACTGGGGAAGCAGTACTGAGCAAACTGATGGAGCTGTGGGCTGATAAGTCTCTGGGTCCCAAAGGACTTCATCCTAGGATCTTAAAATAGGTGGCTAATGAAGTGGTAGATGTGTTGGTGTTAATTTTCCAAAATTCGCTAGATTCTGGAAAGGTTCCTTCAGATTGGAAAGTTGTAAATATAACCCCTCTATTCAAGAAGAGAGGGAGGCAGAAAACAGGAAACTAGAGGCCAGTTAGCTTAACATCTGTTGTGGGGAAGGTGTTAGAATTGATCATTCAGGAGGTTATAGCTGGGCACTTTGAAAAACTCTAATCAGGGAGAGTCAACATGATCTAGTGAAAGGGAAATCATGCTTAACCAATTTATTGGAGCTCTTTGAAGAAATAACATGCACTGTGGTTAAAGGGAAGCCTGTGGACATGCTGTACTTTGATTTCTAGAAGGCATTTGATAAAGTGCAACATCATTGGCTATTGTGGAAAATAAAAGTTCATGGTGTAGAGGGTAACATATTAGCATGAATAGTAGATTGGCTGGCTGGCAGAAAACAGAGAATATGCATAAATGGGTCTTTTTCTGATTGGCAGGATGTGATGAGTGGAGTCCCGCAGGCTCTGTGCTGGGGCCTCAACTTTTTTATAATTTACATCAATGGCTTAGATAATTAGATCAGCAGAGTGAAGGCATGGTAGCTAAATTTGCAGATGACACAAAGATAAATAGGAAAGTATGTTGGGAAGAGGACATGAGGCTGCAGACAGATATAGACAGGTTGAGTGAGCGGGCAAAAATCTGGCAGATGGAATATAATGTGGGAAAATGTGAGGTTGTTCACTTTGGCAGAAAGAATTTTAAAAAAGCAGAGTGTTACTTAAACAGAGAACGACTTCAGAATTCTGAGGTGCAGAGGGATCTCAAAGTTCTAGTGCATGAGTCACAAAAAGTTATTATGCAGGTACAGCAAGTAATAAGGCTAATGGATTAGGAGAGGAGAGGAATTAAACATAGAAGTAATGGTGTTATGCTTCAGTTATGCAGGACATTGGAGAGATTACATCTCGAACACTGTGTGCAGTTTTGGATTTCTTATTTAAGGAAGGATGTAAATGTGTTGAAGGCGGTTCAGAGAAAGTTTACTAGACTGATAGCTGGAATGAGTGGGTTTTCTTATGAGTGTAAGTTGGACAGACTGGGCTTGTTTCCACTGGAGTTTAGAAGAGTGAGGGGTGACTTGATTGAAGTATATAAGATCCTGAACGGCCTTGACAAAGTGGACGTGGAAAGGATGTTTCCTCTTGAGTCCAGAACGAGGGGGCACTGTTTTAAAATTAGGGATCGCTCTCTTAGGACGGAGATAAGAAGAAATTTTTTCTCAGTTTTCGTGCGACTTTGGAACTCTCTGCCTCAAAAGGCGGTGGTGGCAGGGTCATGGAGTATTTTTAAGGCAGAGGTAGATACATTCTTGTTAGGCAAAAGAATCAAAGATTATCGGGGGTAGATGGGAATGTGGAATTCAAAATGCAAACAAATCATACATGATCTTATTGAATGGCGGAGCAGGCTCAAGGGGCTGAATGGTCTACTTCTACTCCTATGTTTGTATGAGACAGAAATTAAAACCACCATGGGTGAGAAGTCACAGAGCAGAGTTTGATGGAGGTGGAGAGAGTCCATCACTGGAAAAACACTAAGATGGTACTGGGTGTCATAAGTGTCTGAGAGGAGGAGTGAGGGGTGAAACCAGTAAGATGCCTGAGAGAGACACAAAGGTGTGATTTAGTGATGTGGGTGACATGGAGTGGAAAGTACAATCACGTAGGAAGGTTGCAGGTTCCAGTCAAATCTAGATATCAATGCAATCTTCCACAACGAGCCTGTGACATTCCAGAGAGAAAGAGAGAGAGGGATGGCATTCATTGATCTGTTATGGGGAAGGTTGAGGTGAGCGGGATCAATCGCCAGCCAAACTGTCGCCTGGGCAGGACGGTCTGGATTGATTCCTCAATGGACACATCGGAAAGAGAAAGCGGGGGAATTATCCAGGGATAACAAGAGTTTTGGGCAGGGCAAAAGCACCCGAGAGGAAGGAAAGGCAAAGGCAGGATGGGCCTTCAGTGGCATGTGATTCTGTGGGGATGGGGAGGGAGAGATAGCAGTGACTGGACTGGCCTCCGAGGCTGGAGCCGTCACCAAATAAACAAGTTGTATTTATACAGCACCTTTAACATAGTAAAACATTCTAAAGTGTTTCACCAGATGACATCTTTCACTGAGTCAATAGCCCGCCACTCAGCTCCCCCACCCCCGGCCTCTTGCTCACTCCGACACCCCCCCCTCCGGCCCCTCACTCACGCCGACCGGCCCCGGCCCCTCACTCTGCTCCCCCCTGGCCCCTCAACCACCCCCTTGGCCCCTCAATTACTCCGGCCCCCCACTTGCTCCGCCCCCCCCAGCCCCTCTCACTCCAACTCCTCACGGCCTTTCACTCACTGCGACCACCCTGCCCCTCACTCACTCAGCCCGCCCCTCCACCAGCCCCTCACTCTCCCGCACCCCGGCCCGGCCACTCACTCTTTCCGCCCCCCCAGCCCCTCACTCATTCCAACTCCCCCAGCCCCTCACTCACTCCGACCTCTTAGTCACTGCGCCCCCCCCACCCCTCACTCACTCAAACCCTCCCCCCGGCCCCTCGCTCACTCCGACCCTCCCCCTGGCCCCTCGCTCACTCTGACACTCCCTGACCTCTCGCTCACTCCGACACCCCCCGGCTCCTCGCTCACTCTGACCCTCCCCCCGGCCCCTCGCTCACTCCAACATACCCCGGCCCCTCGCTCACTCTGACCCTCCCTGACCCCTCGCTCACTTCGACCCCTGACTCACTCCGAAACCCCTCCGGCCCCTCACTCACTCTGACACTCCCCGACCTCTCGCTCCAACACCCCCCGGCCCCTCACTCATTCTGACCCTCCCCAGCCCCTCGCTCACTCCGACACCCCCGGCCCCTCGCTCACTCCGACACCCCCGGCCCCTCGTTCACTCCGACCCTCCCAGACCCCTCGCTCACTCCGACCCTCCCAGACCCCTCGCTCACTCCGACCCTTCCCCCGGCCCCTCGCTCACTCCGACCCCACCCCCCGGCCCTCGCTCACTCCAACATCCCTCCCGGCCCCTCACTCACTCTGACACTCCCCGGCCCCTCGCTCACTCCCACCCTCCCAGGCCCCTCGCTCACTCCCACCCTCCCCCCGGCCCCTCGCTCACACCGGCCCCCCACTTGCTCCGCCCCCCCCAGCCCCTCGCTCACTCTGACCCTCCCCGACCTCTCGCTCACTCCGACACCCCCCGGCCCCTCGCTCACTCTGACCCTCCCCGCGGCCCCTCGCTCACTCCGACATCCCCCGGCCCCTCGCTCACTCCGACACCCCCCGGCCCCTCGCTCACTCTGACCCTCCCCGCGGCCCCTCGCTCACTCCGACATCCCCCGGCCCCTCGCTCACTCCGACATCCCCCGGCCCCTCGCTCACTCCGACATCCCCCGGCCCCTCGCTCGCTCCAACACCCCCCGGCCCCTCGCTCACTCTGACCCTCCCCAGCCCCTCGCTCACTCCGACACCCCCGGCCCCTCATTCACTCCGACACCCCCCCGACCCCTCGCTCACTCCGACCCTCCCAGACCCCTCGCTCACTCCGACCCTCCCAGACCCCTCGCTCACTCCGACCCTCTCAGACCCCTCACTCACTCCGACCCCACCCCCCGGCCCCTCACTCACTCTGACACTCCCCGACCCCTTGCTCACTCCGACATCCCTCCCTGGCCCCTCGCTCACTCTGACCCTCCCAGGCTCCTCACTCACTCCCACCCTCCCCCCGGCCCCTCGCTCACTCCGACCCTCCCCCCGGCCCCTCGCTCACTGCGACACCTCCGGCCCCTCGCTCACACCAGCCCCCCGGCCCCCCACTTGCTCCGCACCCCCCCAGCCTCTCACTCAATCCGATTCCTCCCGACCCTTCACTCACTCCGACCCCCCTGCCCCTCACTCACTCAGCACCCCTCCCGGCCCCTCACTCACTCAGCCCGCCCCCCCCCCCACCGGCCCCTCACTCTCCCGCACCCCCCCAAGCCCCTCACTCTCTCCGCCCCCCCGGCCCCTCACTCACTCCGACCTCTTAGTCACTGCGCACCCCCCCACCCCTCACTCACTCAAACCCTCCCCCCGGCCCCTCGCTCAATCCGACACCCCCGGCCCCTCGTTCACTCCAACACCCTCCCCCCGACCCCTCGCTCACTCCGACCCTCTCAGACCCCTCACTCACTCCAACCCTTCCCCCGGCCCCTCACTCACTCTGACACTCCCCGACCCTTTGCTCACTCCGACATCCCTCCCGGCCCCTCACTCACTCTGACACTCCCCGGCCCCTCACTCACTCCCACCCTCCCAGGCCCCTCACTCACTCCCACCCTCCCCCCGGCCCCTCACTCACTCCCACCCTCCCAGGCCCCTCACTCACTCCCACCCTCCCCCCGGCCCTTCACTCACTCCCACCCTCCCCCCGGCCCCTCGCTCACTCCGACAGCCCGCCACCCCCCCCCCCCCCACCTCCCCCGGGTCACTGTAACGACCGCCCGGGGCTCCGGCCGTGATAGGCCTCAATCCCCTGGCCAGGCCCTCGTCACCTTTCTCATTGAGGACGGGCACGGCTCCAGCCGTGGACTGGATCGGCGGCTGTTTAGCGTTCAGACCGAGTGGAGCCGCCATGATTGCGCCGCCGGTTCCGGAGACAAAACTGGGGAGAGAAACGAAAACAATCGGAGCAGAATCAATCCGCAATATGGCCGCGGGGGAGGCGCGTAGAGATGATGACATCAGAAAAGCGACCAGCCGCGCCCCTCGGCCCGGTTTTTTTTTTAGGGGTGGGCGGGGCCAATGGATGGGCGGGGCTAGTAAAGTGGGCGTGGAATGGACGGAGCAAAAGGAAAATATCCGGCTCACGGTAGTGGGCGGGGATAAAGAGAATGGGGGCGGGGCTTGCTGAATGGGCGTGGCTAAGGGCTGGGTGGTCTTTCCCATGGTGCAGCCATGGGTCTCTGGAGGGGGCAGGCAGCAGCTGGGGGACTGGGTTCAGGGGCAGAGGGCTTGGCCATGGAGGAAGTGGGTGAGCTACTGCCAGAAATTCACTGATGGCATCTGTCTGCACATTCATTGACTCCGGCAGCAGAGAAGGAGGCCGTTCAGCCCGTCATGTCGGTGCCAGCTCCTTTAAACCTATCCACTTAGTCCCACTCCTCTTATTCTGCCATGATTGAATGGCGGAGCAGACTCGATGGGCCAAATGGCCTAATTTCTGCTCCTATGTCTTATGGTCTCTTTCCCCACAGCCCTGCAAATTATTCCAGTGTCCTAGTGTCTTTAGAAAGTTCCTATGGAATCTGATTCCACCACAAATTGAGGTGGTGTCTTTCAGATCTTAACCACCCCTCTGTCTGAAAATATTAATCCTCATTTTCCCTCTGGTTCTTTTGCCTCTTGAGTGTGAAATGCATGTGTTTGAGTCCCATTCCATGGCTGACTTTCCAAGTACCGAGGGAGTGCTGCACTTCCAGAGGTGATATGTTAAACTGAGGCCCCCCTCTGCCTCTAAAGGGAGGCAGGGCACCTTGGTAATTTCAAAGAAGAATGGAAGGGTTTTCTCTGGTGCCCTGGCTGGAGCCAAATTGGCTTCTGTGTTTAGATATTTTGACCATGGCAGTTCAAACTGGTTTGAGAAGTACTTTGCATACGAAAATATGAAATAAGGGCAGAAGTCAGCTATTCAGCCCATCAAGCCTGCTCTGCCATTCAAAAAGATCATGGTTGATTTGTTTGTCTGTCGAATCCCGCATTCTCATCCACCCCCGATAACCTTTGATCCCTTGCCTAACAAGAATCTATCTACCTCTGCCTTAAAAATATTCAGTGGCCCCGCCTCCACCACTTTCTGAGGCAGAGAGTTCCAAAGTCGCCCAACCCTCAGAAAAAAATTCTCCTCGTCTCTGTCCTAAAAAGACACCTAGTTTTAAAACAGTGCCCCCTAGTTCTGGACTCAACCACAAGAGGAAATATCCTTCCCACATCCCCCTTGTCAAGACCGTTCATGATCTTATGTACTTCAATCAAGTCACCCCTCACTCTTCTAAACTCCAGTGGAAACAAGCCCAGCCTATCCAACCTATCCTCGCAAGACAATGCAACACTAAACAGGGACTTACAGTAATAGAGGATCACTGATGAAGAAACTCAAGGGGGTGCAGTAATTTATAAATCAATTAATAAATTGAATAAATTATGATAGTGATGGCAGGATGGGTGATGTGTTGCTGCTGCAGCATATGGGCGCTGCTGGACACTAAGGTGATCCAGAGCGAACACATCTGTAGTAAGTGTTTGCAGCTCGAGGAACTTCGGATCTGAGTTGAAAACCTGGAGTCCGAGCTGCAGACATTGCGACACATCAGGGAGGGGGAAAGTTACCTGGACACTTTGTTCCAGGAGGTGATCATACCTCTCAGATAAGGTAATTCAGATTTGGTCTGTGATCAGGGACAGGAGGGTGTGACTGCAGATGAAGCAGGTTTGGCGACCCAGGGGTGTAGCCTTTGAGGAGCCTCGGTCCCTGCAATTGTCCAACAGTTACGAGGTTTTTGCAAGCTGTGTGGACGAGAGCGGGGACTGCAGGGAGGAGGAGCAAACTGACCACAGCACCGTGGTACAGGGAGCCATTCAAGTGGGGCAAGGAAATAGGAATGTAGTAGTGGTAGGGGACAGTATAATTAGGGGGATAGATACTGTTCTCTGCAGCCGTGAGCTTGAGTCTCAAAGGCTGTATTGCCTGCCCGGTGAGAGGGTTAAGGACATTTCCTCAGGGCTGGAGAGGAACTTGGAATGGGAGGGGAGGGATCCAGTTGTCGACATCCATGTTGGTACCAACAACCCTGATAGGACTTGAAAGGAGGTTGTGCTGAAAAAATTTGAACTGTCAGGAGCTAAATGAAAAAGCAGAGAGTCAGGAAACAAAACAGGCCACGAACTGGAACTTCCTGAGACGAGGGGCCTGCAGCGACCAGGAGGGTCAGAGAAAAGGATGCGTAGTGAGCAGGAATGGCAGTGAATGAGAGGTCCTGTAAGTATAAAGTTACCATCTTTCCTTTATATTTTTAAGTTTATTTTATTTTAAAAGTCATTTCACTTACCAATATAGGAACTTAGCAATGTAAAGTATTTCAACCTAAAGAGTATAATGTTTTAATGTTTTTTCTGATAAGGAATGTGCTACAGAACCTAACTACAGCTTTTACATTGGTTTTAATGAGAAAATATGATTCACTTAAAGCCATTTTACTTAAAGTTGTGATTTAAAAACCAACAAAAGATGACCAAATAATAATATAGAGGGAGAAAATAAACTTTGAGGGTAAACAAGGTAATAATCTTGGGATTGCTACCTGAGCCGTGTGCAAACTGGCACAGGGTAAATAAAGTCAAGGAGTTAAATGTGCGGCTCAAAGATTGGTGTGGGAGAAATGAGTTTCAGTTCATGGGACAAAAACAAAAAATGCTGGAAAAACTCAGCAGGTCTGACAGCATCTGTGGAGAGAAAGGCAGAGTTAACGTTTCGAGTCCGTATGACTCTTCTTCAGAGCTAAAGGGAAGTAAAAATGTGGTGAAATATATACTGTTTAAGGGGGGGATGTAACAGATGAAGCTGGATAAAAGGCCAGCGATAGGTGGAGGCAAAGGAGAGATTGTGAAAGATGTCATAAACAAAAGGTCAAAGGGTTGTGATGTTCAGATCATGAACTCTCTCCTCCATCTTCACCTCTTTTTGATCCTTTTTTTCCAAATATTTATTTTTAAATTTTTATACATATTTCCCACCTATTTCTATTATTATTATTTTAAACATTTATTTCCATTCACCGTTTTATCCCCGCCTTTTAGCCTATTTTGATCTTTTCTCCCACACGGTCCCCTCCCCCCACCCCACCCCCACTAGGGCCATCAGTCACTTGGCTCATCCTGCTTTCTACTCTTAATGTCACCATTAGCACCTCCTTTAGCCAGTATCACCACCATCAACACCCCTTCAACCTTTTGTCTATGACATATTTCACAATCTCTCCTTTACCTCCACCTATCACTGGCCTTCTATCCAGCTTCTCATGTTCCACTCCCTTAAACAGTATATATGTCACCACATTTTTACTTCCCTTTAGCTCTGAAGAAGAGTCATACGGACTCAAAACGTTAACTCTGTCTTTCTCTCCACAGATACGGTCAAACCTGCTGAGTTTTTCCAGCAATTTTTGTTTTTGTTTCAGATTTCCAGCACCCACAGTATTTTGCTTTTATTTCAGTTCATGGGGCACTGGCACCAATACTGGGGTAGGAGGGAGCTGTTCCGCTGGGACAGGCTTCACTTGAACTGTGCTGGGACCAATGTGCTTGAGAACTGAATAACTAGGGCTGTAGAGAGGGCTTTAGGCTAAATAGAGTGAGGGGGAGGGTTCTGGAAAGGGGATACATAAGCTTACAAAGCAAAAGAACATGGTAGTCTTGCAGGGCAGCTATTTGGGTAATGATACCAGAGTGTGACAGGAAGGGACAGAGTATACAAAATTAAAAAAAAGCAGCAAATGGGGTCAAAAAGAGGAAATAATGGTAAAAAGGTAAAATTAATGGCCTTTTACTTAAATGCACATGGTATTCGGAACAAAATAAATGAATTAACGGCCCAAATAGAGGTTAATGGGAATGATCTTGTAGCCATTACGGAGATGTGGTTACAAGGAGTTCAAAGCTGGGAACTAAATATTCACCTGTATGTGACTTTTCGAAAGGACGGGCAGGATGGAAAGGGTGGTGGGGTAGCTTTGTTAGTACGAGATGGAATAAATACGATAGCAAGAAATGATCTTGGATGGGAAGATGTAGAATCCATATGGGTGGAGGTAAGAAAGAACAAGGGGAAGAAGACACTGGTGGGAGTAGCCTATTGTCCCCTGACAGTAACTATACTGTAAGACAGAGAATAAATCAGGAACTAACGAGGGCATGTAAAAAAGGCAGTACATTAATCATGGGTGCTTTAATCTTCAGGTAGATTGGGAAAATCAAATTGGCAGAGGTAGCCATGAGCAAGAATTCACAGTGTATTTGCGACAGTTTCTTAGAACAATATGTTGTGAATCCAACCAGGAATCAGGCTATTTGGATATGGTAATATGTAATGAGGCAGGTTTAGTAAATAATCTCAGAGTAAAGGATCCCCTAGGAAACAGTGACCATAATATGGTGAATTTAGCATTCAGTTTGAGAGTGAGAAACTTGGGTCAGAAGCAACTGTGCTAAACTTAAATTAGGGTAATTACAATGGAATGAGGGCAGAGTTGGCTGCAGTGGGCTGGGAAAGGAGTTTAGCAGAAAAGACGGTTGGTGAACAATGGCGGATGCTTAAGAAAATAGTTCATGATTCACAACAAAGATATATCCCAATGAGGAAGAAGGATTCAAGGAAGGGGATAAACCAACCATGGTTAACCAAGGAAGTTAAGGACAGTATCAAATTGAAAGAAAAAACATAAAATGTGGCAAAGATTAGTGGTAAGCTAGAGGATTGGGAAAGTTTTAAAAACCAACAAAAGATGACCAAATAATAATATAGAGGGAGAAAATAAACTTTGAGGGTAAACTAGTAAGTAATATAAAAATGGACAGTAAGAGCTTCTTTAAGTATATAAAAAGGAAGAGACAGGCCAAGTTGAACATAGGCCCCTTAGAGAATGAGGCTGGGGAAATAATAATGGGGAACCAGGAAATGGCAGAGGAGTTGAGTAAATACTTTGCTTCAGTCTTCAAGGTAGAAGATAGCATTCCAAAAGTACTAAATAATCAAGGTGCAAAAGGGGGGAAGGAAATAAATACAATAACTATCACTAGAGAAAAAGTACTAGGGAAACTAATGGGGCTAAAGGCTGATAAGTCCCCTGGACCTTATGGGTTGCATCCTAGGATATTAAAGGAAGTAGCTACAGAGATAGTGGATGCGCTGGTAGTAATCTTTCAAGAATCCTTAGATTCTGGAAAAGTCCCAGAGGATTGGAGCACGTCCAATGTAATACCCTTATTCAAAAAGGGAGGGAGACAAAAAACAGGTAACCATATGCCAGTTAGCTTAACACATGTCATTGGGAAAATGTTGGAGCCTATTATAAAGGATGTAGTAGCAGAGTGTTTAGAAATACATAATTTAATCAAGCAGAGTCAGCATGGCTACATGAAGAGGGAATCATGCCTAACAAATTTATTAGAATTCTTTGGGGAGATAACAAGAGGATAGATAAAGGGGAACCAGTAGATGTAATATATTTGGCTTTCCAAAAGGTGTTCGATAAGGTACCGCACATAAAGCTACTTAATAAGATAAGAGCGCATAGTGTTGGGGGTAGTATATTAGCATGGATAGAAGCTAACTAATAGAAGACAGAGAGTTGGGATAAGGGGGGCATTTTCAGGATGGCAACTGGTAACTAACGGAGTGCCAAAGAGATCAGTGCTGGGGCCTCAATTATTTACAATATATTTAATGACTTAGATGAAGGAAGTGAATGTACTATCATCAGGTATCGGAATACACAAAAATAGGTGGGAAGGCAAGTGGTGAGGATGACGCAAGGAGTCTACAGAGGGATATAGACAGGTTAAGTGAGTGGGCAAAAACTTGGCAGATGGAATATAATGTGGGAAAATGTGAGCTTATGTACTTTGGCAGGAAGAATAGAGGAGCTGAATATTATTTAAATGGAGAAAGACTGCAAAAAGCTGCAGCACAGAGGGATTTGGGAGTTCTTGTGCATGAATCCCAAAAAGCTAACATACAAGTTCAACAGGTAATAGAGAAAGCAAATGGAATGTTGGCCTTTATTTCAAAGGGAATGGAGTATAAAAATGGGGAAGTCTTGCTAAAACTATATAAGGCATTAATTAGACCACACCTAGAATACTGTGAACAGTTTTGGTCCCCTTATCTAAGGAAAGATATACTGGCATTGGAAGCAGTCCAGAGAAGGTTCACTAGGTTGATCCCAGGGATGGAGGGATTTTCTTATGAGGAGAGGTTGAGTAGTTTGGGCCTGTACTCACTGGAGTTTAGAAGAATGAGAGGAGACCTTATTGAAACATATAAGATTCTTAGGGAGCTTGACAGGGTAGATGCTGAGAGGTTGTTTCCCCTTGTGGGATAGTCTAGGACCAGAGGGCATAATCTCAGAGTAAAGGGGCACCCATTTAAAACAGAGATGAGGAGGAATTTTTTCTCTCAGAGGGTAGTCAATCTGTGGAATTCTTTACTGCAGTGGGCTGTACAGGCTGGGTTGTTAAGTATGTTGAAGGCTGAGATAGATTTTTAATCACTAAGGGAATCAAGGGTTATGAGGAAAAGGCAGGAAAGTGGAGTTTAGGACTATCAGATCAGCCATGATCTCACTGAATGGTGGAGCAGACTCGATGGGCCGAATGGCCTACTTCTGCTCCTACATCTTATGTTCTTGTCAGGCAAGTAGTACAGAAGAAGCCTCAATAGATGGAGCTATTTGATTAATATAGTAAAATTGTTCAGTTAGCTATGAACTAGCGACTCTTTGTTGGTAGAACGCTCCATCTAGTTAACTTGCAACAAAATTCTAAGTTTCTATTAATGCTAAAAATCTGAAAACAAATTGCCATACCCTAGTGACAGGCAGTGTGTTTGCAGCCTGTACCCCAGTGAGAGTCAGTGTGTGTGGAGCCTGTACCCCAGTGAGAGTCAGTGTGTGTGGGGCCTGTACTCCAGTGAGAGTCAGTGTCTGTGGAACCCGTACCCCAGTGACAGTCGGTGTGTGTGGGACCCATGCCCCAGTGAGAGTCAGTGTGTGTGGAACCCGTACCCCAGTGAGAGTCAGTGTGTGTGGGACCCATACACCAGTGAGAGTCAGTGAGTGTGGGACCCATACCCCAGTGAGAGTCAGTGTGTGTGGAACCAGTACCCCAGTGAGAGTCAGTGTGTGTGGGACCCATATCCCAGTGAGAGTCAGTGTGTGTAGAACCAGTACGCCAGTGCGAGTCATTGTGTGTAGAACCAGTACTCCAGTGAGAGTCAGTGTGTGTGTGAAGCCTGTACCCCAATGAGAGTCAGTGTGTGTGGAATGCATACCACAGTGAGAGTCAGTGTGTGTGTGTGTGTGTGTGTGTGTGTGTGTGGGTCCCGTATCCCAGTGAGCGTCAGCATGTGTGGAACGCGTATCACAGTGAGAGTCAGTGAGTGTGGAACCCGTACCCCACTGAGAGTCACTGTATGTGGAACGCATACCCCAGTGAGAGTCAGTGTGTGTGGGACTTGTAACCCAGTGAGAGTCAGTGTATGTGGAATCCGTACCCCAGTGAGAGTCAGTGTGTCTGGAACCCATACCCTAATGAGAATCAGTGTCTGTGCGGAACCTGTACCCCAGTGAGAGACACTGTGCATGGAACCGATACCCCAGTGAGAGTCACTATATGTGGAACCAGTACCCTAGTGAGAGTCAGTGTGTGTGGGACCTTTACCCCAGTGAGAGTCAGTGTGTGTGGAACCCATACCCCAGTGTGTGAAACCCTGTTGAATCCAGTGCCCTGGGTTTTTGGGGCTAAAGGATCCGGGTTGCACACTTGTTCTGGGGTAACCGAGTTGGAACCAAGACAGAGAAGGTCTGTAGATCATTCTTAGAAGAAACACATTTTATTTATTTACAAAAGAAACTCAGCAGCTACACTTGTGTGCTCACAACTCAAAATTCTGTCTTTGCTGTTCAGACTCTAACTCAAGACTACTGACTACAGAGGTATCCTGCGCTACTCTGCTATTGGGCGTCTAGATTGTGATCTTACATTACAACATTTGTCTTAAAGTTCTATTACACATCAGATTACTACATCCCTTCCCCTTTACTCAGAAACACACCTTGCAATTTTTCTCAAAACAGCAAATTATTCACAGAAGTAAAAAATTTACAAAGTCAGTCTCTCTGGGGGTTTCCTTATGTGTGTAGAACGTCTCAACTCTACAGCTTCTGATGTTTTATCCAGAACCTCCTTTACTGGAATCATCTGAACATCTGGTTCTTCAGCAGGTACCTGCAAATCTGTTTCTTCGTCTCTTTCAGGTACAGTCAGCCCTTCAGACACATCTGTACTCGGTTGAGTTCTTTCAACAGGAGATGTTGACTCAGTCACATACACTGGTGGAATCATTTCTGGGTATTTTGTTTCTCCTCTTCTTACATGATCCACGTGTCTCTGTATGGCTCGATCTTCCACTTTCACGTGGTAGGAAAAAGGTTCCGTTACTGCACTTATTTCACCAAACAACCATGCTGGTCCTTCTCTAAAGTTCTTCACAAATATTTTCTCTCCTACGTTAGAAGTCCTGTCACGACTGTGACAGTCATGTCCAATTTTCTGACTTTCCTGACTCCTTTCCACTTTCTCCCCCAAGTTTGGCATAATTAGGCTCAGTCTCGATCGGAGATGGTGCTTTATCAACAATTCCGCAAGTGTGACACCTGTTGTAGAGGGGGGTGGTTCTATAATGGAAAAGAAAACGGGCTAATTTATTCGCTATAGAATCTTCAGACAATTCCTTCACACCAGATTTGAATGTCTGAACTGCGCTCTTGGCCAGTTCGTTTGAGGAAAGGTGGTATGAAGTTTTCACATGAGTAATACCGTTGAGGCTGATAAATCAGTGAAATTCAGCGCTGGTAAATACTGTTCCGTTGTCTGATACGACCACTTCAGGTAGTCCGTTGATTGCAAAACTTTATCATAGCTTGTCTATTGTAGCAGAAGATGTTGGCAACCTCACTCCACATATGTCCATCCATTTTGAATGCGCGTCGACGATAATTAGAAACATTGTCCCCATAAAAGTTCCCACATTGTCGACGTGTACTCGGACCCATGGTCTTCCTGGCCACTCCCAAGGGTGTAACGGAGCTGTTGAAGGTAATTTTTGTTCTTACTGACACTGCATACAATTTCTCACTAAGTTTTCTATTTCTCCATCCATCCCAGGTCACCATAAATAGCTATGTGTGCTATTTCTTCATTCAGGAGATTCCGGGATGTGCTCTGTGAAGTTCAGATAACAATGGCTTTCATCCTTTTGGAAGAACAATCACTCGTGCTCCCCACAATACCATACCTTCCTGGCTGGTTATTTCGTATCTTCTCAGGAAATACCGTTTCACTTCATCAGGTTCTTGCTCGTGGGCCAACCATGAAGAACTTGATCTCGCACTTTGGGTAAGACCGGGTCCCGATTTGTCCAATCTTTAATCTGTCTGGCACATATCGGTGATGAATCCAGGAAGTTCAATAATGAAACGGATTCTTGAGGAATTGGAACATTCCCATCTTTTACTTGCACGGGCAAACAGCTGAGTGCATCTGCGTTTGCAATTTGACTTCCGGGTCTATGAATGAAAGTACAACCATACACTGCCAAGATCAATGGTATTATTTGTGTTTCTGTGTCTTCTTTCAATGGGCATTTTTCTTTCCAACACTGACTTTATTCTCGACCTTCTTTTCAACTTCCACATTGGCCAGACTAATCACAGATGTAAGCTCGACTTGAGTGAACTCGCTGGTGGCGTTTTCCTGAATTTTATTACCTGTCTGCTTCTTAGAAAATCTTGGGGCCTTTGCCTCCAAAGCCTCTTTGGCTTCACGTAGCTGTGTTTTCAGCTGTTCCATCTCTTTTTTGCATGGGTGGCCTGCCTCCTGGAAAATTAAACATTGACGCGTCTTCTCTGCCAAATCCTCCTTCATTTTACTTAGAGAAGTGCAGAACTCTTCCCGTTTCTCTTCATACTTTTCCACTTAGATAGGATGGAAACTGGTCGTGTGTGAAGGTCTTTCGGCAGGTTTTCACTTTTCTTTTGGAATCTCTGTGACAAATCAAGGTTGATTTCCCTCAGCCAGTTTCATCCTCGTATGCTTGGTCCTCCACCTGCTACCACCATCAAGGGTAATCTCACTCTTTGACCTCTGTAGTGTACTGTGGCTTTACACGTGCCCTTGACTTGTATGTCTTCTCCCATGTAAGTTTTCAATTTGGCAACAGTTTCTTCCAAATTTAGTTTACATTCCCCATGATTCAGGTATTTAAAAGTCTGCTCATCTATCACCGTAGTGGCTGTTCCAATATCCACCTCCATTCTGATAGGCCTCTCATTCACTCTCATGGTTACATAGATAGGCTCTGTTCTTCCTACCTTTAAATTATATAGCGAATAAATATCTGAATCTATTCAGGCTTTTCAATGCTGTTAATCTCATCGGGTTTTTGCTTTTGTCTGAAATTCTGCCTGATTCTACCTTTACAATGTCTCATGTGGTCTCCATTTCGATGACAGAAAAAAATCATTCGATCTTTTTAAACTGTGATTCATGACAAAGTTGTCTGCTTCCACCTCTGTTACCATTATACCATGTTTTTGCTGCTAGGTTTTCTCTTTTAATTTGTCTGCTAGCGGTGGCTGCTTCCCGATTCTGAGCAAAGCTTTGCACTTTCGCGATCTTATTGGCTGAGGCTCCCCACCCAACATGGAGGACGGTGCCATTTTGCGCTCCCTGTATGCTTTCGAGTCTCGCACTGCATCTTCCAATGCCAGAGTGATTCCCAATCCCTTCGGAATATCTGGATTTGTTTCAGACAGTAATCTCTTCCTAATCACATCTTCATTTATACCGCACACCAAACGACCTTGAAGCATATTATTGATAGATGTACCAAACTCGCATTATTCAGTTAATTGTTTCAGACTTGCCACATAACAAGCAACTGTCTCGCCCATGGCTCTATTCCTTGAATTAAATTTGAACCGTTGCATCATCACCGACGGCTTGGGCTGGTAATGAATCTTTACCAGGTTCACTAAGTCATCAAAACTTTTCCAACCTGGGGCACTGGGTACCAACAAATTTTGAATTAATCCATCTGTTTTACTCCCACAGGTGGATAAGAGGATCGCACGCCCCTTCTCCTTCCCTGCAGCGCCAATTGCCTGGAGGAAGAATGCAAGGCATTCAACATAGTGAGACCAGTCGTCCGAGGTTGGATCAAAAGGCTCAACTCTTCTGAATTGTGGCACGCTCTGAGGGGATTGCCTCAACGATGAGGAAGGAAATTTTTCTTCACTCACAACTACCGGACGAGGCACGGCTCGATTTCGGTTCTTCTGGTTTCTTTTGTTCTTTCTTGCTTTTTACCTCGCCCTTTCGTGTCTTTTCTTGCTTTTCACTCTCGTCACCAGTTTGCTGGATCCAGTGCCCTGGTTTGTTGGGGCTAAAGGATCCAGGTTGGGGCTAAAGGATCCAGGTTGCACACTTGTTTCGGGGTAACCAAGTCGGTATCAAGACAGAGATGATCTGTAGACCGTTCTTAGGTGAAGCACATTCTGTTTATTTACAAAAGGAACCCAACAGCTACACTTGTGTTCTTACAACTCAAAACTCTGTCTTTACCATTCAGACTCTAACTCAAGACTACTGACTACAGAATTAGCCTGCGCCCCTCTGCTATTGGGTACCAAGATTATGTGATCTTATATTACAACATTTGTCTTAAAAGTATATTACGCATCAAATTACTACAAACCTATACTCCAGTGAGAGTCAGCGTCAGTGGAACCAGTACCCCAGTGACAGACAGTGAGTGTGGAAACCATACTCCAGTGAGAGTCAATGTGTGTGGGACCCATTCCCCAGGGAGAGTCAGTGTGTGTGTTGAACCCGTACCCAGTGAGAGTCAGTATGTGTGGAACACATCCCGACTGAGAGGAAGAGAGTGTGGGACCTGTACCCCAATGAGAGGGAGAGAGTGTGGGACCCATCCCTCAATGAAGTTCAGTGTGAGTGGAACCCATACCCCAGTGAGAGTGAGTGTGTGTGAAACCCATACACCAGTGAGAGTCAATGTGTGCGGACCCATACCCCAGTGAGAGTCTGTGTGTCTGGGACCCATTCCCCAGTGAGAGTCAGTGTGTGTGGGACCTGTACCCCATTGAGAGTCAGTGTGTGTGGGACCCATACCGCAGCGAGAGTCAGTGTGTGTGGAACACGTACTCCAGTGAGATTAGTGTGTGAGGAACCCATACCCTAGTGAGAGTCACAGTGGGGAACATCCACCCCAGTGAGAGTCAGTGTGTGTGGGACCTGTACCCCAGTGAGAGTCACTGTGGTGGAACCCATACCCCAGTGAGAGTCAATGTGTGTGGAACCCGTACCCCAGTGAGAGTCTGTGTGTGTGGGACCTGTACCCCATTGAGAGTCAGTGTGTGTGGGATCCGTACCCCAGTGAGAGTCAATGTGTGTGGGACTCCTACCCCAGTGAGAGTCAGTGTGTGTGGGACAAATACCTGAGGGAGATCAGTGTGTGAGGAACCCATACCCTCGTGAGAGTCACAGTGATGGAGAACATCTACCCCAGTGAGAGTCAGTGTTTGTGGGACCTGTACCCCAGTGAGAGTCACTGTGGTGAAACCCATACCACAGTCCGAGTCAATGTGTGTGGGACCTGTACCCCAGTGAGAGTCACTGTGGTGAAACCCATACCGCAGTCCGAGTCAATGTGTGTGGGACCCGTACCGCAGCGAGAGTCAGTGTGTGTGGAACACGTACCCCAGTGAGATCAGTGTGTGAGGAACCCATACCTTAGTGAGAGTTACAGTGGGGAACATCCACCCCAGTGAGAGTCAGTGTGTGGGACCTGTACCCCAGTGAGAGTCACTGTGGTGGAACCCATACCCCAGTGAGAGTCAATGTGTGTGGAACCCGTACCCCAGAGAGAGTCAGTGTGTGTGGAACCCGTACCTCAGTGAGAGTCAGTGTGTATGGAACCCGTACCTCAGTGAGAGTCAGTGTGTGTGGGACCTATACCCCACTGAAAGTCAGTGTGTGTGGAACCCGTACCCCAGTGAGAGTCAGTGTGTGTGGGACGCATACCCCATTGTGAGTCAGTGAGTGTGGAAACTGTGCTCCAGTAAGAGTCAGTGTGTGGAACCCATACCCCAGTGAGAGCCAGCGTGTGTGGAAACTGTACTCCAGTGAGAGTCAGTGTGTGTGGGACCTATACCCCATTGAAAGTCAGTGTGTGTGGGACCCGTACCCCATTGAGAGTCAGTGTGTGTGGAACCCGTACCCCAGCGAGAGTCAGCATGTTTGGAACCCGTACCCCAGTGAGAGTCAGCATGTTTGGAACCCGTACCCCAGTGAGAGTCAGCATGTTTGGAACCCGTACCCCAGTGAGAGTCAGTGTGTGTGGGACCTATACCCCATTGAAAGTCAGTGTGTGTGGGACCCGTACCCCATTGAGAGTCAGTGTGTGTGGAACCCGTACCCCAGCGAGAGTCAGCATGTTTGGAACCCGTACCCCAGTGAGAGTCAGCATGTTTGGAACCCGTACCCCAGTGAGAGTCAGCATGTTTGGAACCCGTACCCCAGTGAGAGTCAGCATGTTTGGAACCCATACCTTAGTGAGAGTCAGTGTGTGTGGAACCCGTACCTTAGTGAGAGTCAGTGAGAGTGGGACCCATATCCTATTGAGAGTCAGTATATGTGGAACCTGCACCCCAGTGAGAGTCAGTGTGTTTGGAACCCCTACCCCAGTGAGAGTCAGTGTGTTTGGAACCCCTACCCCAGTGAGAGTCAGCGTGTGTGGAACCCATATTTTAGTGACAGTTAGTGAGAGTGGGTCCCATATCCCATTGAGAGTCAGTATATGTGGAACCTGCACCCCAGTGAGAGTCAGTGTGTGTGGAACCCATACCCCAGTGAGAGTCAGTGTGTGTGGGACCCATACCCCAGTGAGAGTCAGCGTGTGTGGAAACTACTCCAGTGAGAGTCATTGTGTGGAACCCGTATCCCATTGAAAGTCAGTGCGTGTGGAACCCGTACCCCATTGAGAGTCAGTGCGTGTGGAACCCGTACCCCAGCGAGAGTCAGCATGTTTGGAATCCGTACCCCAGTGAGAGTCAGCATGTTTGGAACCCATATTTTAGTGACAGTTAGTGAGAGTGGGTCCCATATCCCATTGAGAGTCAGTGTGTGTGGAACCCGTACCCCAGCGAGAGTCAGCATGTTTGGAATCCGTACCCCAGTGAGAGTCAGCATGTTTGGAACCCATATTTTAGTGACAGTTAGTGAGAGTGGGTCCCATATCCCATTGAGAGTCAGTATATGTGGAACCTGCACCCCAGTGAGAGTCAGTGTGTGTGGAACCCATACCCCAGTGAGAGTCAGCGTGTGTGGAAACTACTCCAGTGAGAGTCAGTGTGTGGAACCCGTATTCCAGTGAGAGTCAGTGTGTGTGGAACCCATACCCCAGTGAGCGTCAGTATGTGTGAAACCCATACCCCAGTGAGAGTCTGTGTGTGTGGAAACTGTACTCCAGTGAGAATCAGTGTGGGGAACCCGTACCCCAGTGAGAGTCAGTGTGTGTGGGACCCGTACCCCAGTGAGTGTCCGTGTGTGTGGAAACTGTACCCCAGTGAGAGTCAATGTGTGTGGGACCCCTACCTCAGTGAGAGTCAGTGTGTGTGGGACCTGTACCCCAGTGAGAGTCACTGTGGTGGAACCCGTACCCCAGTGAGAGTCAGTGTGTGTGGGACCCATACCCCAGTGAGAGTCAGTGTGTGTGGGACCTATACCCCATTGAAAATCAGTGTGTGTGAGACACGTACCCCAGTGAGAGTCAGTGTGTGTGGGACCTATACCCCATTGAAAATCAGTGTG
Source organism: Carcharodon carcharias (assembly GCF_017639515.1). Lineage (NCBI taxonomy): Eukaryota > Metazoa > Chordata > Chondrichthyes > Lamniformes > Lamnidae > Carcharodon > Carcharodon carcharias. The sequence goes on from NC_054498.1 coordinate 5,151,898, forward strand.
TGTGGGACCCATAGCGCAGCGAGAGTCAGTGTGTGTGGGACCCTGTACCCCAGTGAGAGTCAGTGTGTATGGAATCCGTACCCAGCGAGAGTCAGCATGTTTGGAACCCGTACCCCAGTGAGAGTCAGCATGTTTGGAACCCGTACCCCAGTGAGAGTCAGCGTGTGTGGAACCCATACCTTAGTGAGAGTCAGTGTGTGTGGAACCCATACCTTAGTGAGAGTCAGTGAGAGTGGGACCCATATCCTATTGAGAGTCAGTATATGTGGAAACTGCACCCCAGTGAGAGTCAACGTGCGTGGGACCCGTACCCCAGTGAGAGTCAGTGTGTTTGGAACCCGTACCCCAGTGAGAGTCAGCGTGTGTGGAACCCATATTTTAGTGACAGTGAGAGTGGGTCCCATATCCCATTAAGAGTCAGTATATGTGGAACCTGCACCCCAGTGAGAGTCAGTGTGTGTGGAACCCATACCCCAGTGAGAGTCAGTGTGTGTGGGACCCGTACCCCAGTGAGAGTCAATGTGTGTGGCAACTGTACTTGAGAGTCAGTGTGTGTGGAACCCATACCCCAGTGAGAGTCAGTGTGTGTGGAACCCATACCCCAGTGAGAGTCAGCGTGTGTGGAAACTGTACTCCAGTGAGAGTCAGTGTGGGGAACCCGTACCCCAGTGAGAGTCAGTGTGTGTGGGACCCATACCCCAGTGAGGGTCAGTGAGTGTGGAAACTGTACCCCAGTGAGTGTCAGTGCGTGTGGAACCCATACCCCAGTGAGAGTCATTGTGTGTGGAACCCATACCCCAGTGAGAGTCAGCGTGTGTGGAAACTGTACTCCAGTGAGAGTCAGTGTGGGGAACCCGTACCCCAGTGAGAGTCAGTGTGTGTGGGACCCGTACCCCAGTGAGGGTCAGTGAGTGTGGAAACTGTACCCCAGTGAGTGTCAGTGCGTGTGGAACCCATACCCCAGTGAGAGTCAGTATGTGTGGAACCCATACCCCAGTGAGAGTCAGCGTGTGTGGAAACTGTACTCCAGTGAGAGTCAGTGTGTGGAACCCGTACCCCAGTGAGAGTCAGTGTGTATGGAAACTGTACCCCAGTGAGTGTCAGTGTGTGTGGAGACTGTACCCCAGTGAGAGTCAGTGTGTGTGGAAACTGTACCCAGTGAGAGTCATTGTGTGTGGAAACTGTACCCCAGTGAGAGTCAGTGAGTGTGGAAACTGTACCCCAGTGAGTGTCAGTGTGTGTGGAAACTGTACCCCACTGAGTGTCAGAGCATTTGGAAACTGTACCCCAGTGAGTGTCAGTGCATGTGGAAACTGTACTCCAGTGAGAGTCAGTGTGTGGAACCCATACCCCAGTGAGAGTAAGTGTGTGTGGAACCCGTACCCCAATGAGAGTCAGTGTGTGTGGAACCCATATCCCAATGAGAGTCAATGAATGTGGGATCCGTACCCGAGTGAGGGTCAGTGTGTGTGGAATGTTTAGAAGCACCCATATTCAAGGAAGATAGAAAAAACTGGGGGAAATCCGGTTATAAGAACCAGAAAAACCAACAGAGGAAATTCTTTTGCGCACAAGAAACCAAAATGGCAGGAAGTTAGCTAACTGAACACTTTTTAGCTTTTCCAAGAACCCAGTCAGACCACAGCGTGTTTTCCCGAAGGTGATAGCATATCTATGTCTTTTTGCTGAGACACACATAAAGATCGACCTGTTCTGTGGTAAAGTCAGGACTGCTAAAACCACTCAGAGAAGTAGCCAGGAGATAAAACCATGCTCGAGCATTAGAAATAGGAGCCAGAGGAGGAGACTCTACCACCCTCCAAGCCCGTTCCATCATTTATCATGATCATGGCTGCACTCCACCTTCCTGCCAGAGCCCCTTATCCCTCGATTCCATTCATGCCCAAAATCTATCGATCTTGAATAAACTCAGTGACTGAACGTCCTCAGCTGTTAGAGTAAGAGAGTTCCAAAGATTCATATCCGCTTTTACACAATTAGATTAAATTGTTACTGCTTTGCCATTGTGCATTTTTGGCTTTCACATTGGTGTTTTAAATCCATCATTAATCACTTTAATATGCAGTTTCATTTGTTTTCAAAACTTGACATCAACAGTTTGTTTTTGAGTTCATCTAAAGCTCCGCTGTCCCTGTCCTAACTCGCACCAAGTCCTGTTTACTCCTCACCCTGTACTCACTGACCTACATTGGCTCCTGGCTGAAAACTCCAACTTATTGGGGTTGTTTGAGGAAGTAACATGTGCGGTGGATAGAGGGGAACTGGTGGATGTACTGTACTTAGATTTCCAGAAGGCATTTGATAAAGTGCTACATCAAAGGTTATTGTGGAAAATAAAAGCTCATGGCATAGGGAGTAACATATTGGCATGGATAGAAGATTGGCTGGCAAACAGGAAATGGGTTTTTTTCAGGTTGACAAGATGTAACAAGTAGTGTGCCACAGGGATCAGTGCTGGGGCCTCAACTGTTTACAATTTATATAAATGACTTGGATGAAGGGATGGTTGTCAAATTTGCTGATGACACAAAGATGGGTAGGAAAGTAAGTTGTGAAGAGGACAAAAGGTGGCCACAAAAAGATATAGATACATTAAGTGAGTGGGAAAGATCTGGCAAATGGAGTATAATGTGGAAAAATTGTCCCTTTGGCTGGAAGAATAAAAGAGAAGTATATTGTCTAAATGGTGAGAGATTGCAGAGATCTGAAATGCAGCAGGATCTGGGTGTCTTAGTGCATGAATCGCAAAAGGTTAGTGTGTAGGTATAGCAAGTAATTAGGAAAGCTAATAGAATGTCATCATTTATTGCAAGGGGAATTGAATAGGAATGTAAGGAGGCTATGCCTCAGTTATACAGGGCGTTAGTGAGATCACATCTGAAGTGTGTACATTATGGGTCACCTTATTTAAGGAAGGATGTAAATACGTTGGGAGCAGTTCAGAGAAGGTTCACTAGGCTAAAACCAGGAATGGTTGGGTTGTCTTATGAGGAGAGGTTGGACAGGTTAGGTTTGTATCCGCTGGAGTTTAGAAGAGCAAGAGGCAACTTGATTGAAGCCTTTAAGATCCTGAGGGTGGATGTGAAGAGGATGTTTCCTCTTGTGGGAGAATCTACAACTAGGGGTCACTGTTTAAAGATGAGGCAAAATTTTTTTTCTGAGAGTCGTGAGTCTTTGGAACTCTACCTGAAAAGGTGGGGGAAGCAGAGTTTTTGAATATTTTTACGGCAGAAGTTGACAGATTCTTGGTAAACAAGGGGGCGAGAGGTTATTGGGGGTAAGCAAGATGCAGATTTGAGGTTACTATCAGATCAGTCATGATCTTTTGGAATGGCAGAGCAGGCACTAGGGACCGAATGGCCTACTCCTGCTCCTTGTTCGTATGTTCGTAAAAGTATTAAAATTCTCATCCCTCTGTGGCCTCATCCTTCCTTCTCTCTGTAATCTCCTCCAGCTCCACAATTCTCCAACATATTTGCATTTCTCTAGTTATGGTCTATTGCACACCCCCAATTTTAATCACTCCATAATCAATGGCCGTGCCTTCCTTTTTTGCCTTTTCTTTTTATTCATTCACAGGATGTGGGCTTCGCTGGCTGGGCCAGCATTTATTGCCCATTCCTAGTTGCCCTTGAGAAGGTGGTGGTAAGCTGCTTTCTTGAATCGCTGCAGTCCATGTGGTGTAGGTACACCCACAGTGCTGTTAGGGAGGGAGTTCCAGGATTTTGACCCAGCGACATTAAAGGAATGGCAATATATTTCCAAGTCAGGATGGTGAATGACTTGGAGGGAACTTCCAGGTAGTGCTGTTCCCATCTATCTTCTGCCCTGTTGTAGCAGTGCATCTTGTAGATGGTGCACACTGCTGCTGCTGTGCGTCAGTGGTGGAGGGAGTGAATATTTGTGGCTGTGGTGCCAATCAAACGGGCTGCTTTGTCCTGGATGGTATCAAGCTTCTTGAGTGTTGTGGGATCTGCACTTCTCCAGGCAAGTGGAGAGTATTCCATCACACTCCTGACTTGTGCCTTGTAGATGGTGGACAGGCTTTGGGGAGTCAGGAGGTGGGTTACTCGTTACATGATTTCTAACCTCCGACCTGCACTTGTAGCCACAATATTTATATGGTTCGTCCAGTTCAGTTTCTGGTCTATGGTAACCCCCAGGATGATGATAGTGGGGGATTCATGATGGTAATACCATTGAATATCAAAGGGCGATGATTAGATTCTCTCTTGTTGGAGATGGTCATTGCCTGACTCTTGTGTGGTGTGAATGTTACTTGCCACTTGTCAGCCCAAGCCTGGATATTGTCCAGGTCTTGATGCATTTGGACACCGACTGCTTCAGTATCTGAGGAGTCGCGAATGGTGCTGAACACTGAGCAATCTTCAGCGAACATTCTCATTTCTGACCTTATGATGGAAGGAAGGTAATTAATGAAGCAGCTGAAGATGTTTGGACCGAGGACACTACCCTGAGGAACTCTTGCGGTGATGTGCTGGAGCTGAGATGACTGACCTCCAACAACCACAACTATCTTCCTTTGTGCTAGGTATGACTCCAACCAGCAGAGTGTTTTCCCCGATTCTCATTGATGCCACACTCGGTCAAATGCTGCCTTGATGTCAAGGGCAGTCAGTCTCACCTCACCTTGGGGATTCAGCTCTTTTGTCCATGTTTGAACCAAGGCTGTAATGAAGTCAGGAGCTGAGTGGCCCTGGCGGAAACCAAACGGGGCATCAGTGAGCACGTTATTGCCAAGCAAGTGCCACTTGATAGCATTGTTAATGACCCCTTCCATTACATTTACTGTTCTACTGATCGAGTGTAGACTGATGGGACGGTAATTTGCCGGGTTGGATTTGTCCTTCTTTTTGTGTTCAGGACACACCTGGGCAATTTTGCCACATAGCTGGGTAGATGCCAGGGATGTAGCTGTACTGGAACAGCTTGGCAAGGGGTGCGGCAAGTTCTGGAGCACAAGTTTTCAGTATTATTGCTGGAATATTGTCAGGGTCCATAGCCTTTGCAGTATCCAGTGCCTTCAGCCATTTCTTGGGTTGAATTGAATTGGCTGAAGACTGGCATCTGTGATAAGACCATAAGACCAAAAGACATAGGAGCAGAAATTAGGCCATTCGGCCCATCGAGTCTGCTCCGCCATTCAATCATGGCTGATAAGTTTCTCAACCCCATTCTCCCACCTTCTCCCCATAACTTTTGATCTCCTTACCAATCAAGAATCTATCTATCTTGGTCTTAAATACACTCAATGACCTGGCCTCCACAGCCTTCTGTGGCAATGAATTCCATAGATTCAGCACTCTCTGGCTAAAGAAGTTTCTCCTCATCTCTGTTCTAAAAAGTCTTCCCTTTACTTTGAGGCTGTGCCCTCAGGTCCTAGTCTCTCCTACTAATGGAAACATCTTCCCCACGTCCACTCTATCCAGGCCTTTCAGTATTCTGTAAGTTTCAATCAGGTCCCCCCTCATCCTTCTAAACTTCATCGAGTATAGATCCAGAATCCTCAAATGTTCCTCATATGTTAAGCCTTTCATTCCTGGGATCATTCTCGTGAACCTCCTCTGGACCCTCTCCAATGCCAGCACATCCTTCCTGAGATACGGGGCCCAAAATTGCTCACAATATTCTAAATGTGTTCTGACCAAAGCCTTATAAAACCTCAGCAGCACATCCCTGCTTTTATATTCTAGTCCTCTTGAAATAAATGCCAACATTGCATTTGCCTTCCTAACTACCGACTCAACCTGCAAGTTAACCTTAAGAGAATCCTGGACTAGGACTCCCAAGTCCCTCTGCACTCCAGATTTCTGAATTCTCTCCCCATTTAGAAAATAGTCTATGCCTCTATTCTTCCTACCAAAGTGCATGACTTCACACTTCCCCACATTGTATTCCATCTGCCACTTCTTTGCCCATTTCCGAACCTGTCCAAATCCTTCTGCAGCCTCCCCGCCTCCTCAATACCATCTGTCCCTCCACCTATCTTTGTATCATCTGCAAACTTAGCCAGGATGCCCTCAGTTCCTTCATCTAGATCATTAATGTATAAAGTGAAAAGTTGTGGTCCCAACACTGACCCCTGCGGAACTCCACTAGTCACCGACCGTCATCCTGAGAAGGACCCCCTTATCCCCACTCTCTGCCTCCTGCCAGACAGCCAATCTTCTATCCATGCTAGTACCTTGTCTCTAACACCATGGGCTCTTATCTTACTGAGCAGCCTCCTGTGCGGCACCTTGTCAAAGGCCTTCTGGAAGTCCAAGTAGATAACATCCATTGGCTCTCCTTTGTCTAACCTACTCGTTACCTCCTCAAAGAATTCTAACAGATTTGTCTGGCATGACCTCTCTTTGATGAAACCATGCTGCCTTTGCCCTATTTTACCATGCACTTCCAAGTATTCTGAAATCTCATCTTTAATAATGGACCGAGATTAGGCTAATCGGCCTGTAATTTCCCATCTTTTGCCTCACTCCCTTCTTAAACAGGGGGGTTACATTAGCGATTTTCCAGTCCTCTGGGACCCTCCCTGACTCCAGTGATTCCTGAAAGATCACCACTAACGTCTCCACTATCTCTTCAGCTATCTCCTTCAGAACTCTGGGGTGTAATCCATCTGGTCCGGGTGATTTATCCACCTTCAGACCTTTCAGTTTTCCTAGCACCTTCTCCTTGGTAATGGCCACCATACTCACCTCTGTCCCCCGACTCTCTTGAACTTTGGGGATGTCACTCATGTCTTCCACTGTGAAGACTGACGCCAAGTACCTATTCAGTTCCTCCGCCATTTCTTTGTTCCCGCTACTACTTCTCCAGCATCATTTTCCAGTGGCCCAATGTCTACTTTTGCCTCTCTCTTACCCTTTATATATCTAAAAAAACTCTTGCAATCTTTTATATTACTGGCTAGTTTACCCTCATATTTAATCTTCCCACTCCTTATTTCTTTTTTAGTTGTCCTCTGTTGGTCTTTGTAGGCTTCCCAATCCTCTGGTTTCCCACTGCTCTTCGCCGCATTGTATGCTTTCTCTTTAGCTTTTATGCTGTCCCTGACTTCCCTTGTCAGCCATGGTTGCCTCATCCTCCCTTTAGTATGCTTCTTCTTGCTAGGGATGAATTTTTGCTGTGTATCCCAAATTACTCCCAGAAACTCCCGCCATTGCTGTTCCACTGTCTTTCCTGCTAGGCTCATCTCCCAGTCAATTCTGGCCAGCTCGTCCCTCATGCCTCTGTGCCTTTATTCAACTGTAATACTGTTACAACTGATTCCAGCTTTGTCCTCTCAAATTGCCGGGTAAATTCTATCATATTATGGTCACTTCCTCCTAAGGGTTCCTTCACCTTAAGCTCCCTTATCAAATCTGCCTCATTACACGTCACTAAATCTAGAATTGCCTGTTCCCTAGTGCGCTCCACCACAAGCTGCTCCAAAAAGCCATCTCGTAGACATTCCACAAATTCCTTTTCTTGGGATCCACTACCAACCTGATTTTCTCAGTCTACCTGCATGTTGAAATCCCCCATGATCACTGTAACCTTGCCTTTCTTACGCGCCTTTTCTATCTCCTGGTGTATCTTGTGCCCCACATCCTGACTACTGTTTGGAGGCCTGTACATAACTCCCATTATGGTTTTTTATACCTTTGCGGTTCCTCAACTCTACCCACACAGATTCTACATCATCTGACCCTACATCATTTCTTGCTATCGATTTAATTTCATTTCTTACTAACAAAGCAACCCCACCCCCTCTGCCAACCTGCCTATCTTTTCGATAGGATGTATATCCTTGGATATTTAGCTCCCAGTCCTGATCCCCTTGCAGTCATGTCTCTGTAATGCCCACCACATCATACATGCCGATTTCAATCTGTGCCACAAGCTCATTTACCTTATTTCGTATACTGCGTGCATTCAGATACAACACCTTCAATCCTGTATTTCCGGTCCCCTTTCTCATTGTCGTCCCTTTATCTGATGTGCTTGAAGTTAGATTCCTAGCCCTTTCCAAACACTCTGTCCTATTTTGTGTTCTGGGGACTTTAATAGCCTCTCCTAGGCTCTCCTTTCTTTTCAGTTTTTTCATAATTTTCCATGAAGTTGAATCCACCTCCCCCACCCCACCCCCACATGCTAAACTGCTGCTTTGTTTCCCATTAGTCATACTTCTTGGAGTTTTTCCCTTCCCTTCCCCCCACTTTCTAGTTTAAAGTCCTGTTGACCACCAACTACCTACACCACATGGACTCAGAGGTTCAAGAAGGCAGCTCACCACCACCTTCTCAAGGGCAACTAGGGATGGGCAATAAATGCTGGCCCAGCCAGCAAAGCCCACATCCTCTGTAAGAATAAAAACAAGGAACCAATGTCGGTCAGTGGGTGATACGTGAATGCGACTCCTTGCGAATCAGGACAGTGTGTATGGCTGGGTGTGTCAAAGGTGCTAGGGATCTCTGGAGGAGGCTGAGATGGACCATCCACTCGGCATTTCTGGCTGAAGATTGTAGCAAATGCTTCAGCCTTATCTTTTGCACTGATGTGCTGGGTTCCTCCATCATTGAGGATAGGGATATTTGTGGAGCCTCCTCCTCCAATGAGCTGTTTAATTGTCCATCACCATTCACAACTAGATGTGGCAGGGCTGCAGAGCTTAGATCTGATCCGTTGGTTGTGGGATTGCTCAGCTCTGTCTATCACTTGCTGCTTATGCTGTTTGGCACGGAAGTAGTCCTGTGTTATAGCTTCACTAGGTTGACATCTCATTTTTAAGTATGCCTGGGTCTAAACTCTGAGTATTCTCACTAAACCTCTCCAACTTTCTCCCGCTTTCTGCTCCTTAAAACCTACCTCTTTGACCTAGTTTTTGGTCATCTGTCTCAATATCTCCTTATGTGGCTTAATGTCAATATTTATTTTATAAATATTCCCTGTGAAGCGCTTAGGGGTGATTCTCAATGTTAAGCCAAAGTCACCAGAGCAAAGTGCATCTCCAACACTTGAGAAACTCAACACCATCCAGGACAAAGCAGCCCGCTTGATTGCCACCCCATCCAACACCATAAACATTCACTTCTTCCACCACCAACGCACAATGGCAGCACTACAAGACGCAATGCAGCAACTCACTAAGGCTCCTTCAACAACACCTTCCAAACCCACAACCTGTACCATCTCGAAGGACAAGGGCCGCTGACACTTGGGAACACTGCCACCTGTAAGTTCCCTTCCAAGTCACTCACCATCCTGACTTGGAAATATATCACCATTCCTTCACTGTCGCTGGGTCAAAATCCTGGAACTCCCTCCCTAACAGCACTGTGGGTGTACCTACACCACATGGACTGCAGCGGTTCAAGGAGGCAGCTCACCACCACCATCTCAAGGGCACCTAGGCATGGGCAATAAATGCTGGCCCAGCCAGCGAAGCCCACATCCCTGTAAGAATAAAAACAAGGAACCAATGTAGTTCAGTGGGTGATTGGTGAATGCGACTCCTTGCGAATCAGGATAGTGTGCACGGCTGGGTGTGTCAATGGGTATTTGTATGGGTGGGGTGTGTG